>NC_059148.1:34478142-34588564 GCF_020740605.2 Lemur catta | reverse complement strand
AGGTCGCCGGCCACGGCCACCCCGGGGCAGGGAGGACGCGCCACAGGAAACCGGGGAACGCAGGGAGCGCTCGCACCCAGACCCGGTCGCGGCCGCGCCCCCAAGCCCCTCCCCCACCGTGCCCTCGCGTGGGGCGGCGGAGGGCCCCCTCGCGCGCACTCTCCGCCTCTGGCCCTCTTCCCCGCGCCCTGGAAGTCCGTCCCAGCGCGCGCCTGCCCGCGGGTCTGCCTCGCCGGCCTGTGGGACGCTGGTGCGGCGCGTCCGCGTTTCCGCCGGGGGAGACGGGGTCAGTGTCCCCCCGCCCTCCCTCGCGCCCCCCGCCCCGATCCGGACGCGGGGGGTCTGGAGAAGCGCCGGGGCGGCGGGGAGGGACCGGACCGGACTGGGCGGGGAGGGGCGCTTAGCTGCTCGGCCTCTTGGGGCGTCCCGGAGCGCCCCCCGGCGTCTGAGGCCACGCAGCCCTGAAGGCGCCCGGTCTCGCCCGATCTGGGAAGCTAAGCAGGGTCGGGCCCGGTCGGGACCTGGATGGGAGACCGCCAGCCAGGGCATCATACCCACCGGGTGCGGCCGTCCGTCGGCGTTTTTGCTTTTCTTTCTCTGCCTCTTTTGCTGTCCCGCCGCCCCGGGCTGGAAGGCGGGAGGGGCTCCTCCGCCCGCCTCGGCCGGGGAGGGGGGCGCCCGCCTCCCGCCCCCGGCCGGCCGGGACCCTGCCCCGCGGCCCCCCGGAGAGAGGGTCAGATTTTACACGTTGAGGCTCAGTCCCCGGAGGCTGTCGCCCCTCACACACCTGCCGCAGGTCCGGGCCTCCGCGACTTCTGACGCACCGGCTCTGAAGGCAGGGACACGTTGAGGACAATTTCTACACTGGTCCGAGCAGACGACCACGTTACCCTACGAAAGGGAAAATTCGACCCTATCCACGTACGCCCAAGAATAGATCGAAACAGTTGGGCCGAGTCGTTCACGATAAAAGAGTTTGAGAATCCAGATGAGAAGACATCTCGAAACACTTTTTCAAAAGTCTAAGTCTTCAGAAAATATCCCACGTTCCGACAAAGAAGTGAAACATTCTTTGGAAAGTCACGAGCAAGACCAGGGTGTTGATATGACATCCTTCTCTTCATACTGCAAGAGACGCTCTGAAAAATTCACTAAAGCGAGGTAAAACAAACAAACAAACCAACAAACAACAACAACAAAACAAAAACAAAAACAAAACCAAGAGTATGTTGGAAGGAAAATCACCTCTCTCCTTTACGTCACCTCCTACGGTTCTCAGAATAGACTGTTGGCCCGTGTGCACGGGAGACCGGCAAGAAACCCTCAGCGAGTTCGGCAAGACAGCTCCATCTGAAGTCCGCATTCCATCGATAGTTTGAATCCTTCTTATTTCCTACCAGATACACAATAAGGAATGCGATTTTTCAAAAAGATTCACATTCGGAAGTCACACAAGGTCTACCTAGCGCCTGGGGGAAAGGGGGCGCCCGACGTAGATGGAGAACTTAGTAAAAACATAAATGCCTGGCCCAAATCGATGGAGAGTTAGACCGTCTTCCTAGATAGATGGACACAGAATCTCCACCAGGATCATTCCCCCACATGGATACATAATCAAATGTAAACAGGGCTGTGACTAGAAATTGACAGTCCGTTTCACTCTCTTTTACTTTTCCACTTGGGAAATGCATACGTTAAAGCATAAGCATTATTATTATTATGTCAAATAGAATGAACTGGACCCAAACTCCACCGCTCACCTACGAAAAATGGGAGTTTATTCCCAAGTCGGAAGCCGCCGTGTCTCTTCTTCTGAAGGCACGGAACCAAGAAAACACTTGGTCCAGACGAAGCCCATCTCCACGGTCATCGTGTTCCTTGCTTGCCCTTGGAAAGTTTTTGCTCTCTAGGAGATGTCTCTCTCATCGAGATTTTTTGTTAATTTCACAGTTCCTACGATATATGCCGAACCCCTTCTGGATTCATTCCGGCTCACTTGTGTCCCAGGGGAGACCTTCGGTTTGGAGAATCATCCCTGCTTACACACGAAGCCGGGTTCATCGGCACTTCTATCGAATGGCACTGCACGAAGAAACGGAAACCTCCTCTGTCCCACCTTTGACTAGGTCCACGGAAACGGGGCTCCCGTGAGGTCACCGGTAGGTGTTCCCCGCTCACGTGTGCCCTCTCTTCTCTACGTCACGTGCTACTCGGAGAAGACGCTGGTCCCTAAATTATGCCCGTGTTTATCTGTGTCCCCTTATGCTAAATGGTTTTCCAAAGGGTTTTTCTGTAAATCCACCTGCCCCGTCGGCGGCCTGCGTGTAAGATTTCTCCCCCTAGCCGACCAGAGCTAGCGATCGCTTATGTAACTTTCCTCCGTACCCGGGAGCTGTAGGCTCTTGCCTCTTCTTCGGTCCCGCCGCCGGCCTGCGGGGGTGGGGAAGGGGAGCCCCCGGGGCATCCACCCCTCCCCCCGCCGCAGCAGCACCGCCAGGAGGCCGAGGCGGCGGCGGCGGCAGGGCCTCCCAGCCCCTTCCGCCAGCAGCCGCGCCCCCACACCGGGCCGGGGGGCGGGATCCCTAAGTGCTTGCTGGGTCTCCCCAGCCCCCCCCCCCCCCGGCCCGCACTCCGGGACATCCCCTACCTCGGGCGCGTGACAGTCCGCGGCGGCGGAGAACCGTCCCCCGGGCCCCAGGACCCCCAGCCCACCGTGGACTTCCTCTCCGCCGCACCCCGGGGACCCCCAAGGCCCAGGGCTCCCGCGGGGCGGGCTCCTCCCCGGGGCTCCCGCGGGACGGAACGGCGCACCGCACCGCACCGCACAGGGCAGGTCGCCGGCCACGGCCACCCCGGGGCAGGGAGGACGCGCCACAGCAAACCGGGGAACGCAGGGAGCGCTCGCACCCAGACCCGGTCGCGGCCGCGCCCCCAAGCCCCTCCCCACCGTGCCCTCGCGTGGGGCGGCGGAGGGCCCCCTCGCGCGCACTCTCCGCCTCTGGCCCTCCTTCCCCGCGCCTGGAAGTCCGTCCCAGCGCGCGCCTGCCCGCGGGTCTGCTCGCCGGCCCTGTGGGACGCTGGTGCTGCGCGTCCGCGTTTCCGCCGGGGGAGACGGGGTCAGTGTCCCCCCGCCCTCCCTCGCGCCCCCGCCCCGATCCGTCGCGGGGGGTCTGGAGAAGCGCCGGGGCGGCGGGAGGGACCCGGACCGGACTGGGCGGGGAGGGGGCGCTTAGCTGCTCGGCCTCTTGGGGCGTCCCGGAGCGCCCCCCGGCGTCTGAGGCCACGCAGCCCTGAAGGCGCCCGGTCTCGCCCGATCTGGGAAGCTAAGCAGGGTCGGGCCCGGTCGGGACCTGGATGGGAGACCGCCAGCCAGGGCATCATACCCTACCGGGTGCGGCCGGCCGTCCGTCGGCGTTTTTGCTTTCTTTCTCTGCCTCTTTTGCTGTCCCCGCCGCCCCGGGCTGGAAGGCGGGAGGGGCTCCTCCGCCCGCCTCGGCCGGGGAGGGGGGCGCCCGCCTCCCGCCCCCGGCCGGCCGGGACCCTGCCCCGCTGCCCCCGGAGAGAGGGTCAGATTTTACACGTTGAGAGCTCAGTCCCCGGAGGCTGTCGCCCCTCACACACCTGCCGCAGGTCCGGGCCTCCGCGACTTCTGACGCACCCCGGCTCTGAAGGCAGGACACGTTGAGGACAATTTCTACACTGGTCCGAGCAGACGACCACGTTACCCTACGAAAGGGAAAATTCGACCCTATCCACGTACGCCCAAGAATAGAATCGAAACAGTTGGCCGTTCGTTCACGATAAAAGAGTTTGAGAATCCAGATGAGAAGACATCTCGAAACACTTTTTCAAAAGTCTAAGTCTTCAGAAAATATTCCCACGTTCCGACAAAGAAGTGAAAACATTCTTTGGAAAGTCACGAGCAAGACCAGGGTGTTGATATGACATCCTTCTCTTCCATACTGCAAGAGACGCTCTGAAAATTCACTAAAGCGAGGTAAAACAAACAAACAAACCAACAAACAACAACAACAAAACAAAAACAAAAACAAAAACCAAGAGTATGTTGGAAGGGAAAATCACCTCTCTCCTTTACGTCACCTCCTACGGTTCTCAGAATAGACTGTTGGCCCGTGTGCACGGGAGACCGGCAAGAAACCCTCAGCGAGTTCGGCAAGACAGCTCCATCTGAAGTCCGCATTCCATCGATAGTTTGAATCCTTCTTATTTCCTACCAGATACACAATAAGGAATGCGATTTTTCAAAAAGATTCACATTCGGAGTCACACAAGGTCTACCTAGCGCCTGGGGGAAAGGGGCGCCGACGTAGATGGAGAACTTAGTAAAAACATAAATGCTGGCCCAAATCGATGGAGAGTTAGACCGTCTTCCTAGATAGATGGACACAGAATCTCCACCAGGATCATTTCCCCCACATGGATACATAATCAAATGTAAACAGGGCTGTGACTAGAAATTGACAGTCCGTTTCACTCTCTTTTACTTTCCACTTTAACGTATGCATTACGTTAAAGCATAAGCATTATTATTATTATGTCAAATAGAATGAACTGGACCCAAACTCCACCGCTCACCTACGAAAAATGGGAGTTTATTCCCAAGTCGGAAGCCGCCGTGTCTCTTCTTCTGAAGGCACGGAACCAAGAAAACACTTGGTCCAGACGAAGCCCATCTCCACGGTCATCGTGTTCCTTGCTTGCCCTTGGAAAGTTTTTGCTCTCTAGGAGATGTCTCTCTCATCGAGATTTTTTGTTAATTTCACAGTTCCTACGATATATGCCGAACCCTTCTGGATTCATTCCGGCTCACTTGTGTCCCAGGGGAGACCTTCGGTTTGGAGAATCATCCCTGCTTACACACGAAGCCGGGGTTCATCGGCACTTCTATCGAATGGCACTGCACGAAGAAACGGAAACCTCTCTGTCCCACCTTTGACTAGGTCCACGGAAACGGGGCTCCCGTGAGGGTCACCGTAGGTGTTCCCCGCTCACGTGTGCCCTCTCTTCTCTACGGCACGTGCTACTCGGAGAAGACGCTGGTCCCTAAATTATGCCCGTGTTTATCTGTGTCCCCTTATGCTAAATGGTTTTCCAAAGGGTTTTCTGTAAATCCACCTGCCCCGTCGGCGGCCTGCGTGTAAGATTTCTCCCCCTAGCCGACAGAGCTAGCGATCGCTTTTGTAACTTTCCTCCGTACCGGGAGCTGTAGGCTCTTGCCTCTTCTTCGGTCCCGCCGCCGGCCTGCGGGGGTGGGGAAGGGGAGCCCCCGGGGCATCCTCCCCTCCCCCCGCCGCAGCAGCACCGCCAGGAGGCCGAGGCGGCGGCGGCGGCAGGGCCTCCCAGCCCTTCCGCCAGCAGCCGCGCCCCACACCGGGCCGGGGGGCGGGATCCCTAAGTGCTTGCTGGGTCTCCCCAGCCCCCCCCCCCCCCGGCCCGCACTCCGGGACATCCCCTACCTCGGGCGCGTGACAGTCCGCGGCGGCGGAGAACCGTCCCCCGGGCCCCAGGACCCCCAGCCCACCGTGGACTTCCTCTCCGCCGCACCCCGGGGACCCCCAAGGCCCAGGGCTCCCGCGGGGCGGGCTCCTCCCCGGGGCTCCCGCGGGACGGAACGGCGCACCGCACCGCACCGCACAGGGCAGGTCGCCGGCCACGGCCACCCCGGGGCAGGGAGGACGCGCCACAGCAAACCGGGGAACGCAGGGAGCGCTCGCACCCAGACCCGGTCGCGGCCGCGCCCCCAAGCCCCTCCCCACCGTGCCCTCGCGTGGGGCGGCGGAGGGCCCCCTCGCGCGCACTCTCCGCCTCTGGCCCTCCTTCCCCGCGCCTGGAAGTCCGTCCCAGCGCGCGCCTGCCCGCGGGTCTGCTCGCCGGCCTGTGGGACGCTGGTGCGGCGCGTCCGCGTTTCCGCCGGGGGAGACGGGGTCAGTGTCCCCCCGCCCTCCCTCGCGCCCCCCGCCCCGATCCGGACGCGGGGGTCTGGAGAAGCGCCGGGGCGGCGGGAGGGACCGGACCGGACTGGGCGGGGAGGGGCGCTTAGCTGCTCGGCCTCTTGGGGCGTCCCGGAGCGCCCCCCGGCGTCTGAGGCCACGCAGCCCTGAAGGCGCCCGGTCTCGCCCGATCTGGGAAGCTAAGCAGGGTCGGGCCCGGTCGGGACCTGGATGGGAGACCGCCAGCCAGGGCATCATACCCTACCGGGTGCGGCCGGCCGTCCGTCGGCGTTTTTGCTTTTCTTTCTCTGCCTCTTTTGCTGTCCCGCCGCCCCGGGCTGGAAGGCGGGAGGGGCTCCTCCGCCCGCCTCGGCCGGGAGGGGGGCGCCCGCCTCCCGCCCCCGGCCGGCCGGGACCCTGCCCCGCGGCCCCCGGAGAGAGGGTCAGATTTTACACGTTGAGGCTCAGTCCCCGGAGGCTGTCGCCCCTCACACACCTGCCGCAGGTCCGGGCCTCCGCGACTTCTGACGCACCGGCTCTGAAGGCAGGACACGTTGAGGACAATTTCTACACTGGTCCGAGCAGACGACCACGTTACCCTACGAAAGGGAAAATTCGACCCTATCCACGTACGCCCAAGAATAGAATCGAAACAGTTGGCCGTTCGTTCACGATAAAAGAGTTTGAGAATCCAGATGAGAAGACATCTCGAAACACTTTTTCAAAAGTCTAAGTCTTCAGAAAATATTCCCACGTTCCGACAAAGAAGTGAAAACATTCTTTGGAAAGTCACGAGCAAGACCAGGGTGTTGATATGACATCCTTCTCTTCCATACTGCAAGAGACGCTCTGAAAATTCACTAAAGCGAGGTAAAACAAACAAACAAACCAACAAACAACAACAACAAAACAAAAACAAAAACAAAAACCAAGAGTATGTTGGAAGGGAAAATCACCTCTCTCCTTTACGTCACCTCCTACGGTTCTCAGAATAGACTGTTGGCCCGTGTGCACGGGAGACCGGCAAGAAACCCTCAGCGAGTTCGGCAAGACAGCTCCATCTGAAGTCCGCATTCCATCGATAGTTTGAATCCTTCTTATTTCCTACCAGATACACAATAAGGAATGCGATTTTTCAAAAAGATTCACATTCGGAAGTCACACAAGGTCTACCTAGCGCCTGGGGGAAAGGGGCGCCGACGTAGATGGAGAACTTAGTAAAAACATAAATGCTGGCCCAAATCGATGGAGAGTTAGACCGTCTTCCTAGATAGATGGACACAGAATCTCCACCAGGATCATTTCCCCCACATGGATACATAATCAAATGTAAACAGGGCTGTGACTAGAAATTGACAGTCCGTTTCACTCTCTTTTACTTTCCACTTGGGAAATGCATACGTTAAAGCATAAGCATTATTATTATTATGTCAAATAGAATGAACTGGACCAAAACTCCACCGCTCACCTACTAAAAATGGGAGTTTATTCCTAAGTCGGAAGCCGCCGTGTCTCTTCTTCTGAAGGCACGGAACCAAGAAAACACTTGCTCCAGACGAAGCCCATCTCCACGGTCATCGTGTTCCTTGCTTGCCCTTGGAAAGTTTTTGCTCTCTAGGAGATGTCTCTCTCATCGAGATTTTTTGTTAATTTCACAGTTCCTACGATATATGCCGAACCCTTCTGGATTCATTCCGGCTCACTTGTGTCCCAGGGGAGACCTTCGGTTTGGAGAATCATCCCTGCTTACACACGAAGCCGGGGTTCATCGGCACTTCTATCGAATGGCACTGCACGAAGAAACGGAAACCTCTCTGTCCCACCTTTGACTAGGTCCACGGAAACGGGGCTCCCGTGAGGGTCACCGTAGGTGTTCCCCGCTCACGTGTGCCCTCTCTTCTCTACGGCACGTGCTACTCGGAGAAGACGCTGGTCCCTAAATTATGCCCGTGTTTATCTGTGTCCCCTTATGCTAAATGGTTTTCCAAAGGGTTTTCTGTAAATCCACCTGCCCCGTCGGCGGCCTGCGTGTAAGATTTCTCCCCCTAGCCGACAGAGCTAGCGATCGCTTTTGTAACTTTCCTCCGTACCGGGAGCTGTAGGCTCTTGCCTCTTCTTCGGTCCCGCCGCCGGCCTGCGGGGGTGGGGAAGGGGAGCCCCCGGGGCATCCTCCCCTCCCCCCGCCGCAGCAGCACCGCCAGGAGGCCGAGGCGGCGGCGGCGGCAGGGCCTCCCAGCCCTTCCGCCAGCAGCCGCGCCCCACACCGGGCCGGGGGGCGGGATCCCTAAGTGCTTGCTGGGTCTCCCCAGCCCCCCCCCCCCCCGGCCCGCACTCCGGGACATCCCCTACCTCGGGCGCGTGACAGTCCGCGGCGGCGGAGAACCGTCCCCCGGGCCCCAGGACCCCCAGCCCACCGTGGACTTCCTCTCCGCCGCACCCCGGGGACCCCCAAGGCCCAGGGCTCCCGCGGGGCGGGCTCCTCCCCGGGGCTCCCGCGGGACGGAACGGCGCACCGCACCGCACCGCACAGGGCAGGTCGCCGGCCACGGCCACCCCGGGGCAGGGAGGACGCGCCACAGCAAACCGGGGAACGCAGGGAGCGCTCGCACCCAGACCCGGTCGCGGCCGCGCCCCCAAGCCCCTCCCCACCGTGCCCTCGCGTGGGGCGGCGGAGGGCCCCCTCGCGCGCACTCTCCGCCTCTGGCCCTCCTTCCCCGCGCCTGGAAGTCCGTCCCAGCGCGCGCCTGCCCGCGGGTCTGCTCGCCGGCCTGTGGGACGCTGGTGCGGCGCGTCCGCGTTTCCGCCGGGGGAGACGGGGTCAGTGTCCCCCCGCCCTCCCTCGCGCCCCCCGCCCCGATCCGGACGCGGGGGGTCTGGAGAAGCGCCGGGGCGGCGGGAGGGACCGGACCGGACTGGGCGGGGAGGGGCGCTTAGCTGCTCGGCCTCTTGGGGCGTCCCGGAGCGCCCCCCGGCGTCTGAGGCCACGCAGCCCTGAAGGCGCCCGGTCTCGCCCGATCTGGGAAGCTAAGCAGGGTCGGGCCCGGTCGGGACCTGGATGGGAGACCGCCAGCCAGGGCATCATACCCTACCGGGTGCGGCCGGCCGTCCGTCGGCGTTTTTGCTTTTCTTTCTCTGCCTCTTTTGCTGTCCCGCCGCCCCGGGCTGGAAGGCGGGAGGGGCTCCTCCGCCCGCCTCGGCCGGGGAGGGGGGCGCCCGCCTCCCGCCCCCGGCCGGCCGGGACCCTGCCCCGCGGCCCCCGGAGAGAGGGTCAGATTTTACACGTTGAGGCTCAGTCCCCGGAGGCTGTCGCCCCTCACACACCTGCCGCAGGTCCGGGCCTCCGCGACTTCTGACGCACCGGCTCTGAAGGCAGGACACGTTGAGGACAATTTCTACACTGGTCCGAGCAGACGACCACGTTACCCTACGAAAGGGAAAATTCGACCCTATCCACGTACGCCCAAGAATAGAATCGAAACAGTTGGCCGTTCGTTCACGATAAAAGAGTTTGAGAATCCAGATGAGAAGACATCTCGAAACACTTTTTCAAAAGTCTAAGTCTTCAGAAAATATTCCCACGTTCCGACAAAGAAGTGAAAACATTCTTTGGAAAGTCACGAGCAAGACCAGGGTGTTGATATGACATCCTTCTCTTCCATACTGCAAGAGACGCTCTGAAAATTCACTAAAGCGAGGTAAAACAAACAAACAAACCAACAAACAACAACAACAAAACAAAAACAAAAACAAAAACCAAGAGTATGTTGGAAGGGAAAAATCACCTCTCTCCTTTACGTCACCTCCTACGGTTCTCAGAATAGACTGTTGGCCCGTGTGCACGGGAGACCGGCAAGAAACCCTCAGCGAGTTCGGCAAGACAGCTCCATCTGAAGTCCGCATTCCATCGATAGTTTGAATCCTTCTTATTTCCTACCAGATACACAATAAGGAATGCGATTTTTCAAAAAGATTCACATTCGGAAGTCACACAAGGTCTACCTAGCGCCTGGGGGAAAGGGGCGCCGACGTAGATGGAGAACTTAGTAAAAACATAAATGCTGGCCCAAATCGATGGAGAGTTAGACCGTCTTCCTAGATAGATGGACACAGAATCTCCACCAGGATCATTTCCCCCACATGGATACATAATCAAATGTAAACAGGGCTGTGACTAGAAATTGACAGTCCGTTTCACTCTCTTTTACTTTCCACTTGGGAAATGGATACGTTAAAGCATAAGCATTATTATTATTATGTCAAATAGAATGAACTGGACCCAAACTCCACCGCTCACCTACGAAAAATGGGAGTTTATTCCCAAGTCGGAAGCCGCCGTGTCTCTTCTTCTGAAGGCACGGAACCAAGAAAACACTTGGTCCAGACGAAGCCCATCTCCACGGTCATCGTGTTCCTTGCTTGCCCTTGGAAAGTTTTTGCTCTCTAGGAGATGTCTCTCTCATCGAGATTTTTTGTTAATTTCACAGTTCCTACGATATATGCCGAACCCTTCTGGATTCATTCCGGCTCACTTGTGTCCCAGGGGAGACCTTCGGTTTGGAGAATCATCCCTGCTTACACACGAAGCCGGGGTTCATCGGCACTTCTATCGAATGGCACTGCACGAAGAAACGGAAACCTCTCTGTCCCACCTTTGACTAGGTCCACGGAAACGGGGCTCCCGTGAGGGTCACCGTAGGTGTTCCCCGCTCACGTGTGCCCTCTCTTCTCTACGGCACGTGCTACTCGGAGAAGACGCTGGTCCCTAAATTATGCCCGTGTTTATCTGTGTCCCCTTATGCTAAATGGTTTTCCAAAGGGTTTTCTGTAAATCCACCTGCCCCGTCGGCGGCCTGCGTGTAAGATTTCTCCCCCTAGCCGACAGAGCTAGCGATCGCTTTTGTAACTTTCCTCCGTACCGGGAGCTGTAGGCTCTTGCCTCTTCTTCGGTCCCGCCGCCGGCCTGCGGGGGTGGGGAAGGGGAGCCCCCGGGGCATCCTCCCCTCCCCCCGCCGCAGCAGCACCGCCAGGAGGCCGAGGCGGCGGCGGCGGCAGGGCCTCCCAGCCCTTCCGCCAGCAGCCGCGCCCCACACCGGGCCGGGGGGCGGGATCCCTAAGTGCTTGCTGGGTCTCCCCAGCCCCCCCCCCCCCCGGCCCGCACTCCGGGACATCCCCTACCTCGGGCGCGTGACAGTCCGCGGCGGCGGAGAACCGTCCCCCGGGCCCCAGGACCCCCAGCCCACCGTGGACTTCCTCTCCGCCGCACCCCGGGGACCCCCAAGGCCCAGGGCTCCCGCGGGGCGGGCTCCTCCCCGGGGCTCCCGCGGGACGGAACGGCGCACCGCACCGCACCGCACAGGGCAGGTCGCCGGCCACGGCCACCCCGGGGCAGGGAGGACGCGCCACAGCAAACCGGGGAACGCAGGGAGCGCTCGCACCCAGACCCGGTCGCGGCCGCGCCCCCAAGCCCCTCCCCACCGTGCCCTCGCGTGGGGCGGCGGAGGGCCCCCTCGCGCGCACTCTCCGCCTCTGGCCCTCCTTCCCCGCGCCTGGAAGTCCGTCCCAGCGCGCGCCTGCCCGCGGGTCTGCTCGCCGGCCTGTGGGACGCTGGTGCGGCGCGTCCGCGTTTCCGCCGGGGGAGACGGGGTCAGTGTCCCCCCGCCCTCCCTCGCGCCCCCCGCCCCGATCCGGACGCGGGGGGTCTGGAGAAGCGCCGGGGCGGCGGGAGGGACCGGACCGGACTGGGCGGGGAGGGGCGCTTAGCTGCTCGGCCTCTTGGGGCGTCCCGGAGCGCCCCCCGGCGTCTGAGGCCACGCAGCCCTGAAGGCGCCCGGTCTCGCCCGATCTGGGAAGCTAAGCAGGGTCGGGCCCGGTCGGGACCTGGATGGGAGACCGCCAGCCAGGGCATCATACCCTACCGGGTGCGGCCGGCCGTCCGTCGGCGTTTTTGCTTTTCTTTCTCTGCCTCTTTTGCTGTCCCGCCGCCCCGGGCTGGAAGGCGGGAGGGGCTCCTCCGCCCGCCTCGGCCGGGGAGGGGGGCGCCCGCCTCCCGCCCCCGGCCGGCCGGGACCCTGCCCCGCGGCCCCCGGAGAGAGGGTCAGATTTTACACGTTGAGGCTCAGTCCCCGGAGGCTGTCGCCCCTCACACACCTGCCGCAGGTCCGGGCCTCCGCGACTTCTGACGCACCGGCTCTGAAGGCAGGACACGTTGAGGACAATTTCTACACTGGTCCGAGCAGACGACCACGTTACCCTACGAAAGGGAAAATTCGACCCTATCCACGTACGCCCAAGAATAGAATCGAAACAGTTGGCCGTTCGTTCACGATAAAAGAGTTTGAGAATCCAGATGAGAAGACATCTCGAAACACTTTTTCAAAAGTCTAAGTCTTCAGAAAATATTCCCACGTTCCGACAAAGAAGTGAAAACATTCTTTGGAAAGTCACGAGCAAGACCAGGGTGTTGATATGACATCCTTCTCTTCCATACTGCAAGAGACGCTCTGAAAATTCACTAAAGCGAGGTAAAACAAACAAACAAACCAACAAACAACAACAACAAAACAAAAACAAAAACAAAAACCAAGAGTATGTTGGAAGGGAAAATCACCTCTCTCCTTTACGTCACCTCCTACGGTTCTCAGAATAGACTGTTGGCCCGTGTGCACGGGAGACCGGCAAGAAACCCTCAGCGAGTTCGGCAAGACAGCTCCATCTGAAGTCCGCATTCCATCGATAGTTTGAATCCTTCTTATTTCCTACCAGATACACAATAAGGAATGCGATTTTTCAAAAAGATTCACATTCGGAAGTCACACAAGGTCTACCTAGCGCCTGGGGGAAAGGGGCGCCGACGTAGATGGAGAACTTAGTAAAAACATAAATGCTGGCCCAAATCGATGGAGAGTTAGACCGTCTTCCTAGATAGATGGACACAGAATCTCCACCAGGATCATTTCCCCCACATGGATACATAATCAAATGTAAACAGGGCTGTGACTAGAAATTGACAGTCCGTTTCACTCTCTTTTACTTTCCACTTGGGAAATGCATACGTTAAAGCATAAGCATTATTATTATTATGTCAAATAGAATGAACTGGACCCAAACTCCACCGCTCACCTACGAAAAATGGGAGTTTATTCCCAAGTCGGAAGCCGCCGTGTCTCTTCTTCTGAAGGCACGGAACCAAGAAAACACTTGGTCCAGACGAAGCCCATCTCCACGGTCATCGTGTTCCTTGCTTGCCCTTGGAAAGTTTTTGCTCTCTAGGAGATGTCTCTCTCATCGAGATTTTTTGTTAATTTCACAGTTCCTACGATATATGCCGAACCCTTCTGGATTCATTCCGGCTCACTTGTGTCCCAGGGGAGACCTTCGGTTTGGAGAATCATCCCTGCTTACACACGAAGCCGGGGTTCATCGGCACTTCTATCGAATGGCACTGCACGAAGAAACGGAAACCTCTCTGTCCCACCTTTGACTAGGTCCACGGAAACGGGGCTCCCGTGAGGGTCACCGTAGGTGTTCCCCGCTCACGTGTGCCCTCTCTTCTCTACGGCACGTGCTACTCGGAGAAGACGCTGGTCCCTAAATTATGCCCGTGTTTATCTGTGTCCCCTTATGCTAAATGGTTTTCCAAAGGGTTTTCTGTAAATCCACCTGCCCCGTCGGCGGCCTGCGTGTAAGATTTCTCCCCCTAGCCGACAGAGCTAGCGATCGCTTTTGTAACTTTCCTCCGTACCGGGAGCTGTAGGCTCTTGCCTCTTCTTCGGTCCCGCCGCCGGCCTGCGGGGGTGGGGAAGGGGAGCCCCCGGGGCATCCTCCCCTCCCCCCGCCGCAGCAGCACCGCCAGGAGGCCGAGGCGGCGGCGGCGGCAGGGCCTCCCAGCCCTTCCGCCAGCAGCCGCGCCCCACACCGGGCCGGGGGGCGGGATCCCTAAGTGCTTGCTGGGTCTCCCCAGCCCCCCCCCCCCCCCGGCCCGCACTCCGGGACATCCCCTACCTCGGGCGCGTGACAGTCCGCGGCGGCGGAGAACCGTCCCCCGGGCCCCAGGACCCCCAGCCCACCGTGGACTTCCTCTCCGCCGCACCCCGGGGACCCCCAAGGCCCAGGGCTCCCGCGGGGCGGGCTCCTCCCCGGGGCTCCCGCGGGACGGAACGGCGCACCGCACCGCACCGCACAGGGCAGGTCGCCGGCCACGGCCACCCCGGGGCAGGGAGGACGCGCCACAGCAAACCGGGGAACGCAGGGAGCGCTCGCACCCAGACCCGGTCGCGGCCGCGCCCCCAAGCCCCTCCCCACCGTGCCCTCGCGTGGGGCGGCGGAGGGCCCCCTCGCGCGCACTCTCCGCCTCTGGCCCTCCTTCCCCGCGCCTGGAAGTCCGTCCCAGCGCGCGCCTGCCCGCGGGTCTGCTCGCCGGCCTGTGGGACGCTGGTGCGGCGCGTCCGCGTTTCCGCCGGGGGAGACGGGGTCAGTGTCCCCCCGCCCTCCCTCGCGCCCCCCGCCCCGATCCGGACGCGGGGGGTCTGGAGAAGCGCCGGGGCGGCGGGAGGGACCGGACCGGACTGGGCGGGGAGGGGCGCTTAGCTGCTCGGCCTCTTGGGGCGTCCCGGAGCGCCCCCCGGCGTCTGAGGCCACGCAGCCCTGAAGGCGCCCGGTCTCGCCCGATCTGGGAAGCTAAGCAGGGTCGGGCCCGGTCGGGACCTGGATGGGAGACCGCCAGCCAGGGCATCATACCCTACCGGGTGCGGCCGGCCGTCCGTCGGCGTTTTTGCTTTTCTTTCTCTGCCTCTTTTGCTGTCCCGCCGCCCCGGGCTGGAAGGCGGGAGGGGCTCCTCCGCCCGCCTCGGCCGGGGAGGGGGGCGCCCGCCTCCCGCCCCCGGCCGGCCGGGACCCTGCCCCGCGGCCCCCGGAGAGAGGGTCAGATTTTACACGTTGAGGCTCAGTCCCCGGAGGCTGTCGCCCCTCACACACCTGCCGCAGGTCCGGGCCTCCGCGACTTCTGACGCACCGGCTCTGAAGGCAGGACACGTTGAGGACAATTTCTACACTGGTCCGAGCAGACGACCACGTTACCCTACGAAAGGGAAAATTCGACCCTATCCACGTACGCCCAAGAATAGAATCGAAACAGTTGGCCGTTCGTTCACGATAAAAGAGTTTGAGAATCCAGATGAGAAGACATCTCGAAACACTTTTTCAAAAGTCTAAGTCTTCAGAAAATATTCCCACGTTCCGACAAAGAAGTGAAAACATTCTTTGGAAAGTCACGAGCAAGACCAGGGTGTTGATATGACATCCTTCTCTTCCATACTGCAAGAGACGCTCTGAAAATTCACTAAAGCGAGGTAAAACAAACAAACAAACCAACAAACAACAACAACAAAACAAAAACAAAAACAAAAACCAAGAGTATGTTGGAAGGGAAAATCACCTCTCTCCTTTACGTCACCTCCTACGGTTCTCAGAATAGACTGTTGGCCCGTGTGCACGGGAGACCGGCAAGAAACCCTCAGCGAGTTCGGCAAGACAGCTCCATCTGAAGTCCGCATTCCATCGATAGTTTGAATCCTTCTTATTTCCTACCAGATACACAATAAGGAATGCGATTTTTCAAAAAGATTCACATTCGGAAGTCACACAAGGTCTACCTAGCGCCTGGGGGAAAGGGGCGCCGACGTAGATGGAGAACTTAGTAAAAACATAAATGCTGGCCCAAATCGATGGAGAGTTAGACCGTCTTCCTAGATAGATGGACACAGAATCTCCACCAGGATCATTTCCCCCACATGGATACATAATCAAATGTAAACAGGGCTGTGACTAGAAATTGACAGTCCGTTTCACTCTCTTTTACTTTCCACTTGGGAAATGGATACGTTAAAGCATAAGCATTATTATTATTATGTCAAATAGAATGAACTGGACCCAAACTCCACCGCTCACCTACGAAAAATGGGAGTTTATTCCCAAGTCGGAAGCCGCCGTGTCTCTTCTTCTGAAGGCACGGAACCAAGAAAACACTTGGTCCAGACGAAGCCCATCTCCACGGTCATCGTGTTCCTTGCTTGCCCTTGGAAAGTTTTTGCTCTCTAGGAGATGTCTCTCTCATCGAGATTTTTTGTTAATTTCACAGTTCCTACGATATATGCCGAACCCTTCTGGATTCATTCCGGCTCACTTGTGTCCCAGGGGAGACCTTCGGTTTGGAGAATCATCCCTGCTTACACACGAAGCCGGGGTTCATCGGCACTTCTATCGAATGGCACTGCACGAAGAAACGGAAACCTCTCTGTCCCACCTTTGACTAGGTCCACGGAAACGGGGCTCCCGTGAGGGTCACCGTAGGTGTTCCCCGCTCACGTGTGCCCTCTCTTCTCTACGGCACGTGCTACTCGGAGAAGACGCTGGTCCCTAAATTATGCCCGTGTTTATCTGTGTCCCCTTATGCTAAATGGTTTTCCAAAGGGTTTTCTGTAAATCCACCTGCCCCGTCGGCGGCCTGCGTGTAAGATTTCTCCCCCTAGCCGACAGAGCTAGCGATCGCTTTTGTAACTTTCCTCCGTACCGGGAGCTGTAGGCTCTTGCCTCTTCTTCGGTCCCGCCGCCGGCCTGCGGGGGTGGGGAAGGGGAGCCCCCGGGGCATCCTCCCCTCCCCCCGCCGCAGCAGCACCGCCAGGAGGCCGAGGCGGCGGCGGCGGCAGGGCCTCCCAGCCCTTCCGCCAGCAGCCGCGCCCCACACCGGGCCGGGGGGCGGGATCCCTAAGTGCTTGCTGGGTCTCCCCAGCCCCCCCCCCCCCCCCGGCCCGCACTCCGGGACATCCCCTACCTCGGGCGCGTGACAGTCCGCGGCGGCGGAGAACCGTCCCCCGGGCCCCAGGACCCCCAGCCCACCGTGGACTTCCTCTCCGCCGCACCCCGGGGACCCCCAAGGCCCAGGGCTCCCGCGGGGCGGGCTCCTCCCCGGGGCTCCCGCGGGACGGAACGGCGCACCGCACCGCACCGCACAGGGCAGGTCGCCGGCCACGGCCACCCCGGGGCAGGGAGGACGCGCCACAGCAAACCGGGGAACGCAGGGAGCGCTCGCACCCAGACCCGGTCGCGGCCGCGCCCCCAAGCCCCTCCCCACCGTGCCCTCGCGTGGGGCGGCGGAGGGCCCCCTCGCGCGCACTCTCCGCCTCTGGCCCTCCTTCCCCGCGCCTGGAAGTCCGTCCCAGCGCGCGCCTGCCCGCGGGTCTGCTCGCCGGCCTGTGGGACGCTGGTGCGGCGCGTCCGCGTTTCCGCCGGGGGAGACGGGGTCAGTGTCCCCCCGCCCTCCCTCGCGCCCCCCGCCCCGATCCGGACGCGTGGGGTCTGGAGAAGCGCCGGGGCGGCGGGAGGGACCGGACCGGACTGGGCGGGGAGGGGCGCTTAGCTGCTCGGCCTCTTGGGGCGTCCCGGAGCGCCCCCCGGCGTCTGAGGCCACGCAGCCCTGAAGGCGCCCGGTCTCGCCCGATCTGGGAAGCTAAGCAGGGTCGGGCCCGGTCGGGACCTGGATGGGAGACCGCCAGCCAGGGCATCATACCCTACCGGGTGCGGCCGGCCGTCCGTCGGCGTTTTTGCTTTTCTTTCTCTGCCTCTTTTGCTGTCCCGCCGCCCCGGGCTGGAAGGCGGGAGGGGCTCCTCCGCCCGCCTCGGCCGGGGAGGGGGGCGCCCGCCTCCCGCCCCCGGCCGGCCGGGACCCTGCCCCGCGGCCCCCGGAGAGAGGGTCAGATTTTACACGTTGAGGCTCAGTCCCCGGAGGCTGTCGCCCCTCACACACCTGCCGCAGGTCCGGGCCTCCGCGACTTCTGACGCACCGGCTCTGAAGGCAGGACACGTTGAGGACAATTTCTACACTGGTCCGAGCAGACGACCACGTTACCCTACGAAAGGGAAAATTCGACCCTATCCACGTACGCCCAAGAATAGAATCGAAACAGTTGGCCGTTCGTTCACGATAAAAGAGTTTGAGAATCCAGATGAGAAGACATCTCGAAACACTTTTTCAAAAGTCTAAGTCTTCAGAAAATATTCCCACGTTCCGACAAAGAAGTGAAAACATTCTTTGGAAAGTCACGAGCAAGACCAGGGTGTTGATATGACATCCTTCTCTTCCATACTGCAAGAGACGCTCTGAAAATTCACTAAAGCGAGGTAAAACAAACAAACAAACCAACAAACAACAACAACAAAACAAAAACAAAAACAAAAACCAAGAGTATGTTGGAAGGGAAAATCACCTCTCTCCTTTACGTCACCTCCTACGGTTCTCAGAATAGACTGTTGGCCCGTGTGCACGGGAGACCGGCAAGAAACCCTCAGCGAGTTCGGCAAGACAGCTCCATCTGAAGTCCGCATTCCATCGATAGTTTGAATCCTTCTTATTTCCTACCAGATACACAATAAGGAATGCGATTTTTCAAAAAGATTCACATTCGGAAGTCACACAAGGTCTACCTAGCGCCTGGGGGAAAGGGGCGCCGACGTAGATGGAGAACTTAGTAAAAACATAAATGCTGGCCCAAATCGATGGAGAGTTAGACCGTCTTCCTAGATAGATGGACACAGAATCTCCACCAGGATCATTTCCCCCACATGGATACATAATCAAATGTAAACAGGGCTGTGACTAGAAATTGACAGTCCGTTTCACTCTCTTTTACTTTCCACTTGGGAAATGGATACGTTAAAGCATAAGCATTATTATTATTATGTCAAATAGAATGAACTGGACCAAAACTCCACCGCTCACCTACTAAAAGTGGGAGTTTATTCCCAAGTCGGAAGCCGCCGTGTCTCTTCTTCTGAAGGCACGGAACCAAGAAAACACTTGGTCCAGACGAAGCCCATCTCCACGGTCATCGTGTTCCTTGCTTTCCCTTGGAAAGTTTTTGCTCTCTAGGAGATGTCTCTCTCATCGAGATTTTTTGTTAATTTCACAGTTCCTACGATATATGCCGAACCCTTCTGGATTCATTCCGGCTCACTTGTGTCCCAGGGGAGACCTTCGGTTTGGAGAATCATCCCTGCTTACACACGAAGCCGGGGTTCATCGGCACTTCTATCGAATGGCACTGCACGAAGAAACGGAAACCTCTCTGTCCCACCTTTGACTAGGTCCACGGAAACGGGGCTCCCGTGAGGGTCACCGTAGGTGTTCCCCGCTCACGTGTGCCCTCTCTTCTCTACGGCACGTGCTACTCGGAGAAGACGCTGGTCCCTAAATTATGCCCGTGTTTATCTGTGTCCCCTTATGCTAAATGGTTTTCCAAAGGGTTTTCTGTAAATCCACCTGCCCCGTCGGCGGCCTGCGTGTAAGATTTCTCCCCCTAGCCGACAGAGCTAGCGATCGCTTTTGTAACTTTCCTCCGTACCGGGAGCTGTAGGCTCTTGCCTCTTCTTCGGTCCCGCCGCCGGCCTGCGGGGGTGGGGAAGGGGAGCCCCCGGGGCATCCTCCCCTCCCCCCGCCGCAGCAGCACCGCCAGGAGGCCGAGGCGGCGGCGGCGGCAGGGCCTCCCAGCCCTTCCGCCAGCAGCCGCGCCCCACACCGGGCCGGGGGGCGGGATCCCTAAGTGCTTGCTGGGTCTCCCCAGCCCCCCCGCGCCGCACTCCGGGACATCCCCTACCTCGGGCGCGTGACGGTCCGCGGCGGCGGAGAACCGTCCCCCGGGCCCCAGGACCCCCAGCCCACCGTGGACTTCCTCTCCGCCGCACCCCGGGGACCCCCCAGGCCCAGGGCTCCCGCGGGGCGGGCTCCTCCCCCGGGCTCCCGCGGGACGGAACGGCGCACCGCACCGCACCGCACCGCACCGCACACGGCAGGTCGCCGGCCACGGCCACCCCGGGGCAGGGAGGACGCGCCACAGGAAACCGGGGAACGCAGGGAGCGCTCGCACCCAGACCCGGTCGCGGCCGCGCCCCCAAGCCCCTCCCCACCGTGCCCTCGCGTGGGGCGGCGGAGGGCCCCCTCGCGCGCACTCTCCGCCTCTGGCCCTCCTTCCCCGCGCCTGGAAGTCCGTCCCAGCGCGCGCCTGCCCGCGGGTCTGCTCGCCGGCCTGTGGGACGCTGGTGCGGCGCGTCCGCGTTTCCGCCGGGGGAGACGGGGTCAGTGTCCCCCCGCCCTCCCTCGCGCCCCCCGCCCCGATCCGGACGCGGGGGGTCTGGAGAAGCGCCGGGGCGGCGGGAGGGACCGGACCGGACTGGGCGGGGAGGGGCGCTTAGCTGCTCGGCCTCTTGGGGCGTCCCGGAGCGCCCCCCGGCGTCTGAGGCCACGCAGCCCTGAAGGCGCCCGGTCTCGCCCGATCTGGGAAGCTAAGCAGGGTCGGGCCCGGTCGGGACCTGGATGGGAGACCGCCAGCCAGGGCATCATACCCTACCGGGTGCGGCCGGCCGTCCGTCGGCGTTTTTGCTTTTCTTTCTCTGCCTCTTTTGCTGTCCCGCCGCCCCGGGCTGGAAGGCGGGAGGGGCTCCTCCGCCCGCCTCGGCCGGGGAGGGGGGCGCCCGCCTCCCGCCCCCGGCCGGCCGGGACCCTGCCCCGCGGCCCCCGGAGAGAGGGTCAGATTTTACACGTTGAGGCTCAGTCCCCGGAGGCTGTCGCCCCTCACACACCTGCCGCAGGTCCGGGCCTCCGCGACTTCTGACGCACCGGCTCTGAAGGCAGGACACGTTGAGGACAATTTCTACACTGGTCCGAGCAGACGACCACGTTACCCTACGAAAGGGAAAATTCGACCCTATCCACGTACGCCCAAGAATAGAATCGAAACAGTTGGCCGTTCGTTCACGATAAAAGAGTTTGAGAATCCAGATGAGAAGACATCTCGAAACACTTTTTCAAAAGTCTAAGTCTTCAGAAAATATTCCCACGTTCCGACAAAGAAGTGAAAACATTCTTTGGAAAGTCACGAGCAAGACCAGGGTGTTGATATGACATCCTTCTCTTCCATACTGCAAGAGACGCTCTGAAAATTCACTAAAGCGAGGTAAAACAAACAAACAAACCAACAAACAACAACAACAAAACAAAAACAAAAACAAAAACCAAGAGTATGTTGGAAGGGAAAATCACCTCTCTCCTTTACGTCACCTCCTACGGTTCTCAGAATAGACTGTTGGCCCGTGTGCACGGGAGACCGGCAAGAAACCCTCAGCGAGTTCAGCAAGACAGCTCCATCTGAAGTCCGCATTCCATCGATAGTTTGAATCCTTCTTATTTCCTACCAAATACACAATAAGGAATGCGATTTTTCAAAAAGATTCACATTCGGAAGTCACACAAGGTCTACCTAGCGCCTGGGGGAAAGGGGCGCCGACGTAGATGGAAAACTTAGTAAAAACATAAATGCTGGCCCAAATCGATGGAGAGTTAGACCGTCTTCCTAGATAGATGGACACAGAATCTCCACCAGGATCATTTCCCCCACATGGATACATAATCAAATGTAAACAGGGCTGTGACTAGAAATTGACAGTCCGTTTCACTCTCTTTTACTTTCCACTTGGGAAATGGATACGTTAAAGCATAAGCATTATTATTATTATGTCAAATAGAATGAACTGGACCCAAACTCCACCGCTCACCTACGAAAAATGGGAGTTTATTCCTAAGTCGGAAGCCGCCGTGTCTCTTCTTCTGAAGGCACGGAACCAAGAAAACACTTGGTCCAGACGAAGCCCATCTCCACGGTCATCGTGTTCCTTGCTTGCCCTTGGAAAGTTTTTGCTCTCTAGGAGATGTCTCTCTCATCGAGATTTTTTGTTAATTTCACAGTTCCTACGATATATGCCGAACCCTTCTGGATTCATTCCGGCTCACTTGTGTCCCAGGGGAGACCTTCGGTTTGGAGAATCATCCCTGCTTACACACGAAGCCGGGGTTCATCGGCACTTCTATCGAATGGCACTGCACGAAGAAACGGAAACCTCTCTGTCCCACCTTTGACTAGGTCCACGGAAACGGGGCTCCCGTGAGGGTCACCGTAGGTGTTCCCCGCTCACGTGTGCCCTCTCTTCTCTACGGCACGTGCTACTCGGAGAAGACGCTGGTCCCTAAATTATGCCCGTGTTTATCTGTGTCCCCTTATGCTAAATGGTTTTCCAAAGGGTTTTCTGTAAATCCACCTGCCCCGTCGGCGGCCTGCGTGTAAGATTTCTCCCCCTAGCCGACAGAGCTAGCGATCGCTTTTGTAACTTTCCTCCGTACCGGGAGCTGTAGGCTCTTGCCTCTTCTTCGGTCCCGCTGCCGGCCTGCGGGGGTGGGGAAGGGGAGCCCCCGGGGCATCCTCCCCTCCCCCCGCCGCAGCAGCACCGCCAGGAGGCCGAGGCGGCGGCGGCGGCAGGGCCTCCCAGCCCTTCCGCCAGCAGCCGCGCCCCACACCGGGCCGGGGGGCGGGATCCCTAAGTGCTTGCTGGGTCTCCCCAGCCTCCCCCCACCCCCGGGCCGCACTCCGGGACATCCCCTACCTCGGGCGCGTGACGGTCCGCGGCGGCGGAGAACCGTCCCCCGGGCCCCAGGACCCCCAGCCCACCGTGGACTTCCTCTCCGCCGCACCCCGGGGACCCCCCAGGCCCAGGGCTCCCGCGGGGCGGGCTCCTCCCCCGGGCTCCCGCGGGACGGAACGGCGCACCGCACCGCACCGCACCGCACCGCACAGGGCAGGTCGCCGGCCGCGGCCACCCCGGGGCAGGGAGGACGCGCCACAGGAAACCGGGGAACGCAGGGAGCGCTCGCACCCAGACCCGGTCGCGGCCGCGCCCCCAAGCCCCTCCCCACCGTGCCCTCGCGTGGGGCGGCGGAGGGCCCCCTCGCGCGCACTCTCCGCCTCTGGCCCTCCTTCCCCGCGCCTGGAAGTCAGTCCCAGCGCGCGCCTGCCCGCGGGTCTGCTCGCCGGCCTGTGGGACGCTGGTGCGGCGCGTCCGCGTTTCCGCCGGGGGAGACGGGGTCAGTGTCCCCCCGCCCTCCCTCGCGCCCCCCGCCCCGATCCGGACGCGGGGGGTCTGGAGAAGCGCCGGGGCGGCGGGAGGGACCGGACCGGACTGGGCGGGGAGGGGCGCTTAGCTGCTCGGCCTCTTGGGGCGTCCCGGAGCGCCCCCCGGCGTCTGAGGCCACGCAGCCCTGAAGGCGCCCGGTCTCGCCCGATCTGGGAAGCTAAGCAGGGTCGGGCCCGGTCGGGACCTGGATGGGAGACCGCCAGCCAGGGCATCATACCCTACCGGGTGCGGCCGGCTGTCAGCGTTTTTGCTTTTCTTTCTCTGCCTCTTTTGCTGTCCCGCCGCCCCGGGCTGGAAGGCGGGAGGGGCTCCTCCGCCCGCCTCGGCCGGGGAGGGGGGCGCCCGCCTCCCGCCCCCGGCCGGCCGGGACCCTGCCCCGCGGCCCCCGGAGAGAGGGTCAGATTTTACACGTTGAGGCTCAGTCCCCGGAGGCTGTCGCCCCTCACACACCTGCCGCAGGTCCGGGCCTCCGCGACTTCTGACGCACCGGCTCTGAAGGCAGGACACGTTGAGGACAATTTCTACACTGGTCCGAGCAGACGACCACGTTACCCTACGAAAGGGAAAATTCGACCCTATCCACGTACGCCCAAGAATAGAATCGAAACAGTTGGCCGTTCGTTCACGATAAAAGAGTTTGAGAATCCAGATGAGAAGACATCTCGAAACACTTTTTCAAAAGTCTAAGTCTTCAGAAAATATTCCCACGTTCCGACAAAGAAGTGAAAACATTCTTTGGAAAGTCACGAGCAAGACCAGGGTGTTGATATGACATCCTTCTCTTCCATACTGCAAGAGACGCTCTGAAAATTCACTAAAGCGAGGTAAAACAAACAAACAAACCAACAAACAACAACAACAAAACAAAAACAAAAACAAAAACCAAGAGTATGTTGGAAGGGAAAATCACCTCTCTCCTTTACGTCACCTCCTACGGTTCTCAGAATAGACTGTTGGCCCGTGTGCACGGGAGACCGGCAAGAAACCCTCAGCGAGTTCAGCAAGACAGCTCCATCTGAAGTCCGCATTCCATCGATAGTTTGAATCCTTCTTATTTCCTACCAAATACACAATAAGGAATGCGATTTTTCAAAAAGATTCACATTCGGAAGTCACACAAGGTCTACCTAGCGCCTGGGGGAAAGGGGCGCCGACGTAGATGGAAAACTTAGTAAAAACATAAATGCTGGCCCAAATCGATGGAGAGTTAGACCGTCTTCCTAGATAGATGGACACAGAATCTCCACCAGGATCATTTCCCCCACATGGATACCTAATCAAATGTAAACAGGGCTGTGACGAGAAATTGACAGTCCGTTTCACTCTCTTTTACTTTCCACTTGGGAAATGGATACGTTAAAGCATAAGCATTATTATTATTATATCAAATAGAATGAACTGGACCAAAACTCCACCGCTCACCGACTAAAAATGGGAGTTTATTCCTAAGTCGGAAGCCGCCGTGTCTCTTCTTCTGAAGGCACGGAACCAAGAAAACACTTGCTCCAGACGAATCCCATCTCCACGGTCATCGTGTTCCTTGCTTTCCCTTGGAAAGTTTTTGCTCTCTAGGAGATGTCTCTCTCATCGAGATTTTTTGTTAATTTCACAGTTCCTACGATATATGCCGAACCCTTCTGGATTCATTCCGGCTCACTTGTGTCCCAGGGGAGACCTTCGGTTTGGAGAATCATCCCTGCTTACACACGAAGCCGGGGTTCATCGGCACTTCTATCGAATGGCACTGCACGAAGAAATGGAAACCTCTCTGTCCCATCTTTGACTAGGTCCACGGAAACGGGGCTCCCATGAGGGTTACCGTAGGTGTTCCCTGCGCACGTGTGCCCTCTCTTCTCCAAGGCACCTGTTACTCAGAGGATATGCTTGTTCCTAAATTGTGCCCGTGTTTTTTATATCCATTTATGCTGCATTGTTGTCCAAACGGCTCTATAAATCCACCTGCTGTATCGGCCGTGTGTGAGTGTGTGTGTGTGTGTGTGTGTGTGTGTGTGTGTGTGTGTGAGAGAGTGTGTGTGTGTGTGTAGAAGACTTCTCATCCCAGCCAACACAGTGATCGGTTTCTTAAGTTTCCTCAATCCGGTGAGTTTGAAAGCGTATCTTGTTTCATGTTTATTTTGTATCTTCTCCATCAGTAATGAGGATACAGCGTCAAATGCATATTAAGCATACAAAACACAGATATTCTGTAATGTTAACAGTGTGCCGATCATATGCGCTACGGATACCTTGTCCTCTTTGCAATTTGTTTTTGACCCTGCTTATGGGAGCTTTGGAAACTTTTGGTTATGGAGAATTTGAAATAGGAACAAAAACAGAAAGAAGAGCACAGTACACACTCATCGCCCTGACTCAAAAATCATCAACTCTTGGCCAGAGCTCGTGTCTTTTATACCCGCTACACCTCCTACCTTCAGTTCATCATCCTCTTTCACAATAGCCCTTCCTCGACAAAAAGTCAATGTGTTTCTATCAAATGAACGAAGAGACATTCCTCTTTAGACGTCATCACGGCACCATTATTCCATCTAAAAATTTAACCGTATTAGATAGAACAGCAAGTACTCGATGTCGGCGTTTTCCCGAGATAAATAAACTCACTTCACTCTGTGCGAATCTACTAGTCCAAAGACGGTCCAGACATTGCGATCGGCTGACATGTGCTTTGAAACACTGTCCACACATCCCAAGTAGCTGCGGGCAGTCCCGGTTGTCACCATTATGCTTTGCCTCCTGCTACGGTCCACAGAGACCTGAGTTATTTTTGCATTGTTCTGGATTAAATCATGGATTTACACATATTTAATGGGTCTCAATATCTTGCCATTATTAAACTTACCGGTGATCCACGCTGTCCTGTGTTTGCCACGTGGGAGTCTACTCACTCTGGTTCCTGTGTGTTTTGACTGGACCCTCGTCGTATTGGGTATCATGGAATCCGGCTTCCTAGCGTAAGAAGCGTCCGTTTCCCGCCCAGATTTGAAGTCAGCTGTGTCTCCGACAAGTCTTAGGACCGTGTCATAACAACGATTTCTGGAGGCCACGATCTACATGCTAGTGAAGTTCGCCTCTACTGGGTTCGTACCGATTTCTCGGCATTTCCCATGGAAAAACTAAAAACAAAACAAAACAACATCTTATGAAAGGTAAATACACTGAGTTTGCACTGATAATCCAAATTCAAACGGAGAACTAAGAGTTTTTGACTCCACTTTACCGATGGGACCTCTTTCTCTCACACCCAAATTCCCAGCTCTCAAAGTCACTGACCTCATTTCTTCTCGGCATGATCCCACACAATAATCCTATCCATTCGCAATACACCCGTGGACTACTTATTACCCGCATGGAGAACGAAAAGCGAGTACGGAACTTCGTAGTTTTCTGGCTCCACGGTGAAAATCTAAGCTGCTTTCGGCCAAGGCCAGTCAGCTCGTGTCCAAGGAGCTCTGAGCCACGTCACACCCCCTTGGAATATTGCCCTGGGCCTTCATCTCAGCTCCTGCGGTTTGTAGGATCTGCCAAGTCACACAGTACCCCCCGTTTGTGTCCTCCGTGTTTTCAACACATGTCATATTGAGTCTCAGTGTCACGCTGAGGCTCAGTCCCCCGAGGCTCTCACCCCTCGCACACCTGCTGCAGGTCCGGGCCTCTGCAACTTCTGACAGACCGGCTCTCAACGCGGGACACATTCCAAAGTTGTCCAAGTAGATGACCACGCCACCCTACGAAAGGAAAAATTTGATCATGTCCACATATGCAGAAGAATAGAATCTAAAATCTTTGACATCCATTCACGGAAAAAGAATTGCAGAATCCAGAGGAAAGGACGTCTAGAAACACTTTTCAAAAGGCTAAGTCTTTAGAAAATATTCTCAAGGATGAAGAAGTGAAATCATTCTTTGGAAATCATGGGCGAGACCAGGGTGTTGATGTGAAATCCTTCTATTGGATGCTGCAAGGGACGCTCTAAAAATGTACTCAAACAACGTAAAAAAAAAAAATAAACCAATACTACATTGGGAAGGAAAATCACCTTTTTCATTTTCCTCACCTCCTATGGTTCTCAACATAGAATGTTTGCCCGCATGCATGGGAGACCTGTAGAAATCCTAAGTGAATTCAGCAAGGTAGCTCTATGTGAAATCAAAATTCCATCAATACGTCGACTGTTTCTTATTTCATAGCAAGTACACGATAATAAATGCAATTTTTAAAAAGGATTATTCACATTCAAAGGCACAGCAAATCTACGTAGCACCTAGGGGCCATAGGTGCCAACTTAGATGGAAAACTTAGTAAAACCATAAACGATGGCTCAAATCCATGGAGAGTCACATTATATTCCCAGACAGATGGACACAGAATACCCAAATTAATCGTTCCCCCCAAATTAATAAATTATCAAATATAAACAGGGGTATAACTAGAAATTTACAATCTCTTTCTTTCTCTTTTTCTTTTCATTTGGGAAATGGATATGTTAGACAATAACCATTAGTATTATTATATTAAGTAGAGTTAACTGTACCAAAACTCTACCACTCACCTTATGAACACTGGAGTTCATTCCTGTGCTGGAAGCCACTGTGTCTCTTTTTCTGAAGGCGTCGAACCAAAAACACTTCTCCCAAATATATGCCATCTCGACTGCCATCAATTTCCTTGCTTTTCCTTTAAAGGTTTTTGCTCTCTGTTAGAGGACTATCTCATTGAGATATTTTGTTAATTTCACAGTTTATATAATATATGTGGAACCCTTCTGGATTCATTCTGAGTAACTTGTGTTCCAGGGCAAGCCCTCTGTTTGGAGAATAATCATTGCTTACACACGAAGCTGGAGGTCACCAGCACTCCTCTGGCATGGCGTTGCATGAATAAATCGAAATCTCTTTGTCCAATCTTTGAATACATACAGGTAAATGGGGCTCCCGTGAGTATCACTCTAGGTGTTTCCTGGTCACGTGTGCCCTCTCTTCTCCAAGGGACCTGTTACTAGAGGATATGCTTGTTCCTAAATTGTGCCCGTGTTTTTTATATCCATTTATGCTGCATTGTTGTCCAAACGGCTCTATAAATCCACCTGCCGTATCGGCCGTGTGTGTGTGAGTGTGTGTGTGTGTGTGTGTGTGAGTGTGTGTGTGTGTGTAGATTACTTCTCATCCCAGCCAACACAGTGATCGGTTTCTTAAGTTTCCTCAATCCGGTGAGTTTGAAAGCATATCTTGCTTCATGTTTTATTTTGTATCTTCTCCATCAGTAATGAGGATACAGCGTCAAATGCATATTAAGCATACAAAATACAGATATTCTGTAATGTTAACAGTGTGCCAATCATATGCGCTACGGATACCTTGTCCTCTTTGCAATTTGTTTTTGACCCTGCTTATGGCAGCTTTGGAAACTTTTGGTTATGGAGAATTTGAAATAGGAACAAAAACAGAAAGAAGAGCACAGTACACACTCATCGCCCTGACTCAAAAATCAACTCTTGGCCAGAGCTCGTGTCTTTTATACCCGCTACACCTCCTACCTTCAGTTCATCATCCTCTTTCACAACAGCCCTTCCTCGACAAAAAGTCAATGTGTTTCTATCAAATGAACGAAGAGACATTCCTCTTTAGACGTCATCACGGCAACATTATTCCATCTAAAAGTTTAACCGTATTAGACAGAACAGCAAGTACTCGATCTCAGCGTTTTCCTGAGATAAATAAACTCACTTCATTCTGTGTGAATCTACTAGTCCAAAGACGGTCCAGACATTGCGATCGGTTGACATGTCTTTTGAAAGACTGTCCACACATCCCAAGTAGCTGCGGGCAGCCCCGGTTGTCTCCTACTCGTATTCAGTGACCTGAGTTATTTTTGCATTGTTCTGGATTTAATCAGGGATTTAAACATATTTAATGGGTCTCAATATCTTGCAATTATGATACTTACCGGTGATCCACGCTGTCCTGTGTTTGCCACGTGGGAGTCTACTCACTCTGTTTCCTGTGTCTTTTGTCTGGACCCTCGTCGTGTCGGGCATCATGGCATCCAGCTTCCTAGCGTAAGAAGCATCCATTTACCGCCCCAGACTTGAAGTCAGCTGTGTCTCCGAAAAGTCTTAGGACCGTGTCATAACAAGGGTTTCTTGAGACCACGATCTACATGCTAGTGAGGTTCACCTCTATTGGGTTTGTACTGATTTCTCGGCATTTCCCATGGAAAAACTAAAAACAAAACAAAACAAAGTCTTATTGAAGGGAAATACACTGAGTTTGCACTGATAATCCAAATTCAAACGGAGAACTAAGAGTTTTTCCTCCACTTTACCAGTGGGATCTCTTTCTCTCACACCCAAATTCCCAGTTCTCAAAGACACTGACCTCCTTTCTTCTCGGCATGATCCCACAGAATAATCCTATCCATTCCCAATACAATCGTGGACTATTTACTACCTGCCTGAAGAACGAAAGGCGACGATGGAACTTTCTACTTCTCTGGCTCCATGGTGAAAATCTAAGCTGCTTTCGGCCGAAGCCACTCAGCTCGAGTCCAAGGAGCTCTGAGTCACGTTACACTCCTTTGGAATATTGCCCTGGGAATTCATCTCAGATCCTGCAGTTTGTAGAGGCTCCCAAGTCACACACTCTCCTCCGTTTGTGTCCTCCGTGTTTTCAACACAGGCCATATTGAGTCTCCGTGTCATGTTGAGGCTCAGTCCCCCGAGGCTGTCGCCCCTCCCACACCTGCCTCTGCAACCTCTGACGGACCGGCTCTAAATGCGGGACACATTCTAAAGTTGTCCAAGTAGATGACCACGTCACCCTACGAAAGGAAAAATTTCATCATTTCCATATATGCAGAAGAATAGAATCTAAAAACTTTGACATCCATTCACGGTAAAAGAATTGCAGAATCCAGAGGAAAGGACGTCTAGAAACACTTTTAAAAAGTCTAAGTCTTTAGAAAACATTCTCAAGGATGAAGAAGTGAAATCATTCTTTGGAAACACGGGCGAGACCAGGGTGTTGACGTGAAATCCTTCTATTGGATACTGCAAGGGACGTTCTAAAAATGCACTCAAACAATGTAAAAAAAAGACAAACCTATAGTGCATTGGGAAGGAAAATCACCTTTTTCATTTTCCTCACCTCCTATGGTTTTCAACATAGAATGTCTGCCCGCATGGATGGGAGACCTGTAGAAATCCTAAGTGAGTTCAGCAAGATAGCTCTATGTGAAATCAACATTGCATCGATACGTTCACTGTTTCTTATTTCATAGCAAATACACGACAAGAAATGCAATGTCTAAAAAGGATTATTCACATTCAAAGGCACAGAAAAACTACATAGCACCTAGGGGCCTTAGGTGCCAACTTAGATGGAAAACTTAGTAAAACCATAAACGATGGGTCAAATCCATGGAGGGTCAGACTATATTCCCAGACAGATGGACACAGAATACCCAAATTAATCGTTCCCCCGAAATTAATAAATCATCAAATTTAAACAGGGGTATAACTAGAAATTTAAAATCTGTTTCTTTCTCTTTTTCTTTTCATTTAGGAAATGGATACGTTAGAGAATAACCATTACTATTATTATATCAACTAGAGTTAACTGTACCAAAACTCTACCACTCATCTTATGAACACTGGAGTTCATTCCTGTGTTGGAAGCTGCTGTGTCTCTTTTTCTGATGGCATCGAACCAAAAACACTTCTCCCAAACATATGCCATCTTGACTGCCATCATTTTCCTTGCTTTTACTTTTAAGGTTTTTGCTGTCTATTAGAGGCCTATCTCATTGAGATATTCTGATAATTTCACAGTTTATATAATATATGTGGAACCTTTCTGGATTCATTCTGGGTAACTTGTGTTCCAGGGCAAGCCCTCTGTTTGGAGAATAATCATTGCTTACACACGAAGCTGGAGGTCACCAGCACTCCTCTGGCATGGCGTTCCATGAATAAATTGAAATCTCTTTGTCCGATCTTTGAATATGTACACGTAAACGGGGCTCCCGTGAGTATCACTCTAGGTGTTTCCTGGTCACGTGTGCTCTCTCTTCTCCATGGCACGTGCTACTCAGAGGATATCCTTGTTCCTAAATTATGCCCATGATTATTTATATCCATTTATGCTGCATTGTTGTCCAAAAGGCTCTATAAATCCACCTTCAGTATCGGCCGTGTGTGTGTGGGTGTGTGTGTGTGTGCGTGTGTGTGTGTTTGTGTGTGGAAGACTTCTCATCCCAGCCAACACAGTGATCGGTTTCTTAAGCTTCCTCAATTCAGTGAATTTGAAATCGTATCTTGCTTCGTGTTTTATTTTGTATCTTTTCAATTAGTAATGAGGATACAGAATCAAATGCATATTAAGCATACGAAACAGAGATATTCTGTTATGTTAACAGTGTGCCAATCATATGCGCTACGGATACCTTGTCCTCTTTGCAATTTGTTTTTGACCCTGTTTATGGCAGCTTTGGAAACTTTTGGTTACGGAGAATTTGAAATTGGAACAATAACAGAAAGAAGAGCATAGTACATACTCATCGCCCTGACTCAAAAATCATCAACTCTTGGCCAGATCTCGTGTCTTTTATACCCGCTACCCATCCTACCTTAAGTTCATCATCCCCTTCATAACAGCCCTTAAGCAACAAAAAGTGAATGTGTTTCTATCAAACGAATGTAGAGATGTCATCACGGCAACATTATTCCACCTAAAAATTTAACCGTATTAGATAGAACAGCAAGTACTGGATGTCGGCGTTTTCCCGACATAAATAAACTCACTTCAGTCTGTGTGAATCTACTAGTCCAAAGACGGTCCAGACATTGCGATTGGTTGACATGTCTTTTGAAAGACTGTCCACACATCCCAAGTAGTTGCGGGCAGCCCCGGTCATCACCATTTCGCTTTGTCTCCTGCTACGGTCCACAGTGATCTGAGTTATTTTTGCATTGTTCCGGATTTAATCATGGATTTAAACATATTTAATGGGTCTCAATATCTTGCCATTATTATATTTACCGGTGATCCACGCTGTCCTGTGTTTGCCTCGTGGGAGTCTACTCACTCTGGTTCCTGGGTCTTTTGACTGGACCCTCGTCGTGTTGGGTATCATGGCATCCGGCTTCCTAGTGTAAGAAGCGTCCGTTTCCCGCCCCAGACTTGAAGTCAGCTGTGTCTCCGAGAAGGCTTAGGACCGTGTCATAACAATGGTTTCTTGAGACCACGATCCACATGCTAGTGAAGTTCGCCTCTATTAAGTTCGTACCGATTTCTCGGCATTTCCCATGGAAAAACTAAAAACAAAATAAAACAAAATCTTATTAAAGGAAAATACACTGAGTTTGCTCTGGTAATCCAAATTCAAACAGAGAACTAAGCGTTTTCTCCTCCACTTTACCGATGGGACCTTTTTCTCTCACACCCAAATTCCCAGTTCTCAAAGACACTGACCTCATTTCTTCTCGGCAGGATCCCACAGAATAATCCTATCCATTCCCAATACAACAGTGGACTAGTTAGTATCTCATGAGGTACAAAACGTGAGGAAGGAACTTTCTACTTTCTGGTTCCACTGTGAAAATCTAAGTGCTGCTGTCAGGTGAAGCCAGTCTGCTCAAAACTCTCTACCGGGCCCTGTCCCAGTGTCTCCCTGTGCCTACCTCCCACAGGATCTGGCTCTGTGTCAAGCCCTGCTCCTCTGGCTTGGCAGAGGCCCCCAGGCAAGTCAGGTGTGGAGGAAGCGCCAACATCACACTCTGAGGTCACCTCCTAGCCCTGTGTACCCCGATGCCCTCCCCTGCCCCGCTCCCCGCATCCCTGAGAGATGTTCCATGAGTTCATAATGCTGGCCATGACCTCACTGCTCCCTCTGCCTCCCCCACTCTCCATACGGATGAATCTTACCCACCTTTAACCTTCAAACTGGCCTCAAATGTCACCTCCTCCAGCCTCAAGTCCACTTGGAACCAACCTTCCTGCAGTTGAGAATGTGGCACGTTCCTACAGTCTCGCTGGCTCTTTCTGAGGACTCGGCCTCCCTCAGCATGCAAGCCCGCCCACCTCCTCATCTGTTTTCTCCACTGCTTAGCAAGGGGCCTTTGCTGCCAAGAGCCCAGTGCATATGGCTAAGTGTCCATTTGATATTTTAAAAGCAATGATGGGCACAATGTCCTGGTCGCTCATCTGTTTGCTTAACCTCACATCCTTTACAGTTAGTTCCTCTGAAAAAATAACTTCAATTCTCACAACTGCGATGCAAACCCTTTCTTGCAACTGTGTGTTCCCTACCCTCAAACCAAAATGAATCAACTCAAAAAATCCCAAACTTCCATGTGGTCTACTGGTTTTCGGGGAGACGCCCAGAGGGCCAGACCTAAAGGTTTGCTGGGTTTTTTCAAAATCTCTCCTAGTCTGACAGTACCATTTAAAAGCCCAAATCTCACATATTTCCTCCAAAAGTGATTCCCAAATGACCTTGCACCTTCAAGGTATGGCTCACCTTTACAAGATGATAAATGATACAGGGAAAGGGAAAAAACCCAATCCGTGAGGCAGGGGAAGAAGAGGACAGACAGGCCAAGGGATTAATGGCAGCAGCACAGAGTAAGCCAGAAGCAAAGTATCCCCCAGGCAGAGAAGCCTCAGGGGCATGCGCAGCCGGGACAGAGCAAGCCGGAGAGGGGTCTCGGCATTGTCTCACCTTGCACTTGTCCAGTGGGCGGGGGGCGCTACCCCATTGGGACGGTTAAGGTTGGACACCAGCACCTTCAGAGTGTCCTGAATCTATAGGAGATGAAAAGGGAAAAACAAGGGCAGGGGAGAAACAAGTGGCTTAGAGACAGGCAAGAAGGTCAGGCATGGAAGAAGAGGTGGGCTCAGGGAAACGAAATGCTGAAGGACGGAGATCAATACCGGGGCCTGCACCATCCTTCCACAGGGCTACCTGCTGCTCTGCTAGAGGCAGAAACAAATAGATGGCAAAGTCTCCGAGTGACACAGCTCCTCATAAGCTCGCGGGGCCCTTTCTTCAGGCCCAGGGTGGGGAGGAAATCTGGCAGGGCTCCAGACCCTCACCTCCACTTTAAAACTTGCCTTCCCCGTGAGGCTTCACTTGAACAAAGGGGGCTACAGCTAAAAAGTAAGTTTGAAAGACACGGATCGAACCCAACAAAATCAACTTATAGAGGTGGAAACTGAGGCCCAGGGGAGGAAGTGAGTTTTCTGAAGTTACCCAGCCAGGTGGTGGCAAAAATGGTCTCCAAAGATCTTCTCCTAATCCTCGTGCCTGGGGCTCTCTGCACCACACCCTGCTGCAGAGACGGGGAGGGCGAGATGGCAAGTGGCTGTTCTCACTGGCCTCACTTCCCCTCGAGGCTGGGGATGAGGAAAAGCAAACAGCAACTACCATTTATTGAATGTCTACTCTACACCAGGCCCTGAACTAGGAATTGATATAAAAAGAACAACAAAAATGAACCTCATCTAAGCTTCTCTAAGTGTAAATAAAACATTACCCCTGTTTTACAGGTGTGAAAAGAGAGGACCAAAGAGACCAATGTGCCCTAAATCACACCCCAAGCAGAGGGAGAGGGAGGATTCAAACACAGAATTCTCACCCAGTACCCGACACTCTTTCCACAACCTTAACCAGTACTCTTACTTCCTTCCCCTAAGCCCCGTCCCCGGGGGCCTGGCCAGCCAAGACGCACATGCTCAGGCGGGCGGCAACCAGCATGAGGAGCAGCTGTTTCAGAGCTACCACCATTTTTAACTTTTTTCTTTTTGCTCTTTATATAAGATGATGGGAGGTTGTGCTTCAGTTGATACTCCGCCACCTGTGGGAAGGAAAAGCAGTGATACTTGTGAGGACCGTGAGCCTATGAAGTCCCATCCTACCTTACAGCTATTTATTTATTCATTTTCTACTTTGCAGTTTTTACAAAAGACTCTCATTGTGTACGCCATCTGATTTCATGCCACCCACAGCCGTACAAGGTGTTGCAATGATCACTGCATGACCGAAATGGACTGATAACAGGGCTTTTAAATAAAAGGCAATAATGGAATTTAAATTCATTCTTCTGACACCAAGCTCCGGGGGTTTTTTGCCATGAATCTGCAGCAGCCAGGGGGCAAAGCCAAAGGCAGAGGTACAAAGCCAGCATTCAGTAGGCAGGAAGTGTGCATTGTGTGGCTTGGAATCAGACAGCAGGGCCCTTTCTTACACACCTGTCAGGCTGCACCCCAGGACGTCCCCAACTTTTCAATGTATCCTAATGCAGAGGATGGTGAAGGCACAGCCCTCGTGAATCCAGGATGACCAAGCAGCATTTCAGAGACCAGACTATTGTAATTTTACAAATCTATGCAAACACCACCCCTAAGTACATTAGTGTTTTTTCTCTCTCAAGAAAATCAGGCAAAACCGATGCTTCAGAAAGACACCCCGTGTTAATCCCGTGGCACTCAGAGAAGCCCAGGTTGAGAAGGGGATTTGGGGAAGATCAAGGAGTGAAGTTCAGTTTCCCAGGATCTGTTCTCCAGAAGGTAAGCAGATCTCATGGCAGAGAGCACTGAGTGAACGTGCGGTAGAGAACTCAGGAAAAAATAGGAAAGTCTCTGTGGAGAGTGGAAACCTGGGAGAAAACCAAACCAAACCCGCTCTCCCATTCCCACCCAGAGACACTGTCAACGTTTTGAGCTTGTTGGTGAAGTGCAGGATTTTCATACTGCCAATGTCTAAGTTAAGGGAGTAAGGGAGCCGGAAACCTCTCAGTCCTAAATCCCGTAGTTCTTAGTCCCCTTCCAGCTGGAAATCTGTGCTACAGAGAAACCAGAAAGGGAGTGAAAACCCTTAGAGGGGTACTGGGTCCTAAGATCAAAGGCCAGGCTCTCTGCAGTAATGACAGTTCCCAGAGGGGTTGTGACATCCTCCCTCCCTAGGCCCAAGTCTCTGCTCCGAGGTGGGGGAGGGGAGCGCAGGGCCAGGACCCAGGTCCCTGGAGACTGGACCCCCCAGAGCCCAGGAAGGGCGGGTTTGGGACAGCAGGAGGTCAGGGCTGAGTCCAGAGCAGGGAGCCCCGGGAGTCCCCAGCCCAAAGTCACCCTGGGGCAACTGGCCAGGGCGGGGGCTGGGCTGAAGGGGAGGGCTGTCTGAGACTTGGATGAGGGGAGCCAAGGGGCGCTGTGGGGACAGCCTGCGTGTCTCAGGAGTGGCTCAGACTGTGGCCATCGTCCTGCCATGGGAGGGAGCCTCGGGCTGGGTCCGGAGCCGCCACCCGGCGCGCTTTACTTTTCCTGGCGCTGGCCAGTGCTCGCTGTCCGGTGTCTGCCGACATCCCGTGGGGGCAGGGTACACGCGGGATCTACAGGGTCGCCCGGTGACACCCCCACAACCACTGCCAACTCGCTCCCACTGAGCACTGGGTACCGGCTCCAGCTCGCTACGGGGCAGAACAGCAACTGACCCCGAGCAGGCGCTGCCATGGCAACACTAGGGCAACACCTGTGTGGGCGTGGCCCAAATGCTCCCAGCCTATTGGTCAATGAGAAAGACGAAAGGGGCGTGGCCAGGCAGCCGCGGGGGCGGGGGATATGCCGTGACGTCACAGCATAAGCAGTGAACGTGCGCAGTCGCTGTCCCCGCCCACTCGGGGGCGGGGCGAGCAGGGGCGGGGCGGGGCGAGCAGGGGCGGGGCGAGCAGGGGCGGGGCGGGGCGAGCAGGGACGGGGCGAGCAGGGGCGGGGCGGGGCGAGCAGGGGCGGGGCGGGGCGAGCAGGGGCGGGGCGAGCAGGGGCGGGGCGGGGCGAGCAGGGGCGAGCAGGGGCGAGCAGGGGCGGGGCGAGCAGGGGCGGGGCGGGGCGAGCAGGGGCGGGGCGGGGCGAGCAGGGGCGGGGCGAGCAGGGGCGGGGCGGGGCGAGCAGGGGCGGGGCGGGGCGGGGCGGGCTCTCGCTGGGCGCGCGCAGCCTTCACTACCGCAGCTCACCGCCTCCTCCAAACAATCCTGGTCCCCCTGAGGGACCCGACAGGCCGCTCTCGGCCCCGCCCTGGGCCCTCCCGCCCCACTGAACCCAGGACCGGGGCCCTCGGACCCCAGGGCTCGGGCGGTGGGCGAGGAACGGAGCGCAGGGGGAAAGCGCATCATTTCAGTCCCTTTCCTGACGCTTCGCAGCCCGCCCCGACTTTCCTGTCCCGGAAGTCACCTCCAGGGACCCCCACCCAGTCCCCCACACGCTCCCTCTCGCAGAACCCCCCTCCCCAATCCCGGGAGTGGATCTGCCCCTGCCAGGCTGGTCCAGCCCGGGCACTGCCGCCTCCCAGCTGCCCTTCCCCGGCCCGCAGTGCCCCTCCTCTGAGCAGGCTCAGGGGCGACCAGCCTGTCCCCTGGGATTCCTCCGCAGGACCGAACCCGGGCTTAACCGAAGGTACCGCGGGGCTGTCGGATCCCCTGCGAGTGCATCTGTGTCCCCTGCCCCACCCTCCATGCTGTAAGTCCCCGCTGCTCCCAGCGCCGCTCTGCATCCAGCCGCAGCCCTGCTCTGCTGAGCACCTCCAGGGCCCTTCTGGATCCCTCCCCTCCCTCCTCTCCTGCTCTCCAGTCTTCAAAGTGCTGTCCTGGCCTGGCCAGGGCCAACCCTCCTCCTCCGGCCTCCTCAGGTGCCTGTCCCCTCCCCAGCGCCAGCGCCAGCCATCTCTCCTGCTCACTGGTTCCTCCCCTCGCCCAGCCCTGCCTTTAAACCCACAGGTCCCCCATCAGGAAAACGCTTGGCCTCTACACTGGCCGCTCCCTTGAGCTGCCAGTGGTCTCTCCTCTTCTCTGGCAAAGCACCCCCAAAACTCAGCCTCCTTCTCTCATCCCCAGATGGGGTTCCCTCTACCACCACTCTCAAGTGAGATCGGGAAAGACTCGGGATGGGTTTGCTCACTGATTAAGCAACTGCCAGGATGAAAGTCCCCACAGAAGAGGGTTTCGTGGGGGGTTTTATAAACGGGGATACCGACCCCCTCCCACCGGCCCTGTTCAGTTCTTTGTTTCTGGGCCAAACTGGCAGGGGAAGAATTGCTTCCCGCCACGTGCAGTGCGTGTGGCAGAGGACAGTGGGCGGAACAGCTGTTTGCAGTAAATTCTTCTCCAAACAGCCAACTGCTATGACCCCTCTGCCCCAGTCGCATCCATCCTTGTGCTCTGGCCCTTCTCAGGAGAGCTAGGGAGGGACAGCCTTCGTCTCCATTAGGGAAGGAGGGGAAGGAATGCTGGCTGCAGCTGCCTGTCACCTCTACAAAGTCTGGGGAGGTCCCCACAGCATGATGTCCAGCCAGGACAGGTGGCCAGACAGTGCCCCCACCACCAAGCAAGTCCAGCCCCCAGAACATCTGACACTCAGTGCCGTCCCAGGACGGGCTCTGGCCTGTCACCCACTGACTGGCCCCCAGCCAGAGGCCCGGGCCAGGTGGCATGGAGCAACCTGGGACCCAGTGCTGCCATCGGGGCCCCGGGGGGAGACAGACTGGAAAATGGGCCCTTCCAGTGCTGAGACAAGCTGGGGGCCCCACCAGCCCAGGACTGGGGGCTGTGGCTTCCCTGTGGCCACAGGCTTGTAGGGCAGCCCTGGCCCAGGGCAAAGGGAAGCTGTTCCTCCAGGGGCACCCGGAACCCCAGGCCCTGCCAAGGGATCCTGCGCCGCCTCTCCCGCTTTCTCCCCACGTCGACCCCGCCTGATCCCAGGGAGGTGCCCGTAGCCTCGTTTCTTGTTGTTTTAGCCAGAGGACCACATCTTGGGCCACCCCATGTGCCCGTGCCCCTGGGGCTTAGTAGAGTCCTTCCTCAGCACAGCCTTCACAGGGCACTTTGGACACTGCCTCCGGGAAGCCCTCCCTGACTGCAGCCCATCCACTTCAACCTCAGCACTGGGCATCCCCCTGCTGGTCATCACTGCCCCAACTGGGCATCTGCACCCACCCGCGATGGCCCCGCTGGCCCCATGCCTGTATTCAGGGCACACACATGCACACATCACCCCAACAGCGTCTGCTGGGCCCAGTTCCTCAGGTCACCCAGGCCTGTTGGGACAAGCCCTGAAGCAGCAGAGGCTCGTGGGGGCTGAGGGCCCTTCCGGGCTGGGGGTGGGCTCATGCTGCCACAGGCCCCCAAAAGCCCCCAGGGTCTTAGCACTGGGCACCTCCGGCCCCACCCACCACAGGAGTGGCTCCCTGCGGGGGGGGGGCCATAACCCCCAGGAGAGGCCTCTGGCCCCTAAAAACTGCCAAGGACAACAGGCTGACCATGGAGTAGGGGGGGTCCAGAGATCCCCCAGAGAGGGCCAGTGCCCAGGTGGGACCCCACAGTCACACCCCCGGTGCACATAACCCGTGCAGGTGTCCCCACGCCCCCTCCACCTGGGGGGCAGCCAGCCTCTAGGCTCCGGCCTCACATGACAATGGGGAGGGCGTGTGGTTTCCAGGGAGGGGGACATTCCCCCACACACACACTGGGCCCCGACGCTGCAGTGCAGGGAACAAAGGGGAAAAGGCCCTGGGGGCCTGCAGGGAGGTCCCTCCATCTGCCCCCCATCTGCACAAGGACCCAGCTCCCACCAGGAGTGGGGGGCTCCCGGCACAGGGCAGAGGCTCAGCTGCTGCGGACCCCTGCTCACAGGTGGGCTCTGAGCTGCCCGCCAGGCCTCTGAGGGTGACGTCACACCCCAGCCCCCCCACCCCCGGCACTTACTGCTCCAGGGGATTTCTCTGTGGCAGGTGCTGCCGGGGACCTGGGGGTGCTGCTGGCCTGTGGGTCTGCAGGAGAGAGTGGGGGTCCCCCCAGGGCTGCTCAAGGCCCGCAGTCGCCCTACCCAGACTGAGTTGGCCTGTGGCTGCTGTGCCGTCCCCCATGGAAGGACCAGGGAGCCCTTATGGCTCCAGCCCTGGAAGGCCACGGGCTGCCCAGAGTCCAGCCAGGGCAGGGCGCCAGGACCCCAAGACACACCAGGCCTGAGTCCTGCCCGGAAGGCTTGGTGTTGCAGGGACATGGAGTGGAACCCAGCGTAGCCGCCTCCTGGGGTAGGGATGGGGACACAGCCTGTGCACCCGCTGCCAGGCTCTGAGGTCATCCTCCCCACCCCCATGGGTGGGGACAGAGGGACCAGCACTGTCCTGCCAGGCAGGGCTTCCAGTGTCTTCGGGAGCCAACCCTACACTCAGCCCCACACCTTGGCCTCAGCAGACCCCTGTGGGCCCAACAGGGGGCACTCCAGGGAGCTGGGGCAGGGACAGAGGCTGCTCCTGGGGAACTGGCAGCACAGTCCCCCACAGAAGGGTCCCCAGGGGACAGAAGTACCCGACAGCCCCTGGGACCCACCCCTGCCTTTCCCTGAGCACTGAGGCTGTACCCTCCAACGTGCCTCCCCTCCCCTCCCTGCAGGCTGGTCGCATTTTTCCCAGCTGAGAGCACTTGCACAAATACTGACTGGCAGACACTGATCTGCAGGGAGAGGCGGCAATGGGAACTTCGCCCCCCACCGCTGGGATCCCCGACTTCCGCCTGCCTGTCCACCCGAGTATCTGTCTGTCAGAAAGAGGCCCTGGCCAGCTGTCCTGGAGGCCTGGCCAGCTGCACAGGTGCTGGTGGGAAGGGAAGCCCCGGCTCAAGGGCTCCCGTCTGTCCCCAACCTGGTCTCAGCTCCCAGGCGACACCAGCCGACCCGACCGGGCTCCCTGAGGGCCGCACTTTCCGTGCAAGAGTGCAGGAACCCGCCTGAGGACCGGGCCCTGAGGGACAAGGAGGTGAAAGGCGGGGGCTGTGCTCACCTCCTTGGCTGGGTCCATGGCTTCCAGCAGCTCAGAGGCAGGAGTCAGGGCATCCCAGGCAGCCTGCAGAGTGGCCTTGAGGGTGGCATTGTCCCAGGACAGCTCCTGCTTCCCTTGCTGAAGGCAGCTGGGGGCAGGGAGGTCAGAAGGAAATAGGGGGTGAGAAAGGAGTGAATGAAGGAGGCCATGGGCCTGGGGGGAGGGGGAGCATGGGGAGGGGAGGTGTCAGGGGAGGCGGAAGGGGAGCAGCTTGGGGGTTCTTCACCAGGGCTTCCTCCAGGCGCTCCTGGTTGTGGCTATTGAGCTCCTCAGCCTCCCACGTGGACGCCCACCGCACGGTTTCTATAATTTGTCACTATTTGAAATTATCTTTTTGATGTATTTCCTTCTCCTCTCTAGAAGGTAAGGTCCTTGAAGGCAGGGATTTTTATGTTTTCATTGCTGAATTCTGAGCACTCAAAAGTCAGAATAAGGTCATCTCTGTGGGTAGCTGTGTGGGGGTCATAACTGAGAAGGGGCATATAGGAACCTCCCGGGTACTGGAAACCTGATATACCTTGACCTGGTACATAGACCTCTACACAGACATGTGAACATGCATTGAGCTGGACAGTCTGGGTTAGTGCACTTTATGGTAAGTATGTTATATCTTAATTTAAAATAATTGTAAGGGAATGGCTACTATCAAATGTAACAACATGGTTTAGGAGTATGAAGAATGAGGAAAAGCACTTAGCTGATTATTTGGGAACTAACTTGGAAATTGTCGAGATTAGGCTGAACAGGTTACTGGGGGTAGAAACCAGATAGGTAAGACAGTTAAGAAAGCAAATATAAAGCAGTCTATTTAAATGTGTGGCTGTACAAAGGAAAACAAGTAGGAAATGGCATTTAGAAATGACGATCTAGATGCTAGTTGTGCTCAGTGTAATTGGGTTGTCACTGCTTCTAAGTGTTTTCAGTGGAAAGGCTAAAATATGTATTTTTAAAATACAAAATGAGTTTATATTACTTCTAACTCAACTGTAATGGTACAGAATTTAAAACTCCACTCTTGATTTTTTTTAACCTGTATCTTTTTCCTTGTACACAAAAGGTCTTGGTTCCTATTGACAAAACATTAACATAATTCCCCTCTCTTACATTGATTTTCAAACGTTAGCTCAATCTTGCATTCCTGAAGTCAATTCGGCTAAAATGAATTATTCTTTTCGTAAACTGCTGAATTAAGTTTGCTCTATTTGGTTTAGAAGTTTTTGCATCCCTGTTTATGAGACTGGCCTTTAATTTTCCATTCTTGTAATGTCTTTCTCTGGTGTTGGTGTTCGGACTGCTGATTTCTCTGGAAGACGTTTTAGAATGATTTTCTTTCTTCTTTAAGTGTTTGGGAGAACTCACCAACGTAGCCATCTGAGCCTGGATTTTATTTTGTGGGATTCTATTTAGGATTCAATTTCTTTAATAAATACAGGACTAGTAATATGTTTTGTGATGCCCTAGTGTCATTTCTGTTAAGTTAAATTTTTTCTAGGTAGTGGCGCATTTAATCTAAAAATTTCAATGCATTAAAGTCATTCACGATGTCCTCTATTGTCTTTTTAATGACTATAAAATCTGTAGTCATACTTTCTTCTTGGAAAAAATTCTTTACCTTGGCTATTTGTGTCTTTTCATTATTTTCTTAATCAGTTTAATCATGTATCATTTAATATGATAAATTTATATCTGCCAATATAAAATATAAAAATCAATTTTATTATATTTCTTCAAGAATCAACTTTTAGATTTGTTTCTTGTTATATACTTGTTTTTGTTCCATTAGTTTCCATGCTTCAGTTATTTCCTTTGGGTTATTACTTTCCTTGTTTTCTCCAAACTTCTTGAGTTATATATTTTGGTCATTAATTTTCTGTCATTTTTCTTTTGTGACACAGGCATGTAAAGCTATCCATTTCAGTTAGCACAGCTCTAGCTGTACCCCACAAGTTTTATATGGAGCATTTTCATTATCATCCACTAAAACATTATGTTCTAATTTTCATTATGACTTCTTTCACTCACTGATTATCTAGACATATATTTCCAAAACAGAACTTTTCCTTACTGATTTCTAGCTTATTAGCATTGTAGTCTGAAAACTTTTTCTAGTCCGTTGGTATTTACTGAGACTTATTTTAGGGTCCAGCACGTGGTCAAACTGTAAATATTTCAGGAGACCTGAAGTGACTTGACTTTGCAGTTCTGGTGTGCACTATGTTCTCTATTAGTCCAGAAAGTCGAGTTCTTTGCATAGTTGAAATGTTCTAGAACATTACTGATTTGTCTGCTGCTTCCATCAGTTAAAGAGGTATGATTAAAATCTCCCATTAAAATAACAGAATTACCATTGCTCTTGCTAGTTCTGGAAATATTTGTTTCATATATTTTGAAGGTATTTTATTAGATGCATAAGAATTTTGAGTTATTCATCGCTGGTACACTGAGTATTTCTTTTTTTTTTTTTGAGACAGAGTCTCACTCTGTTGCCCAGACTAGAGTGCCATGTATCGAACTCCTGACCTCGAGTGATCCTCCCGCCTCGGCCTCCCAGAGTGCTAGGATTACAGGAGTGAGCCACCGCTCCTGGCCTGAATATTTCTTTTAATAATTTTATTGCTTTAAAATCTACTTTCTCTACTACTAATATACCATGGTTATTTCTTTTTCCATGCTTTTGTCTTTTTTAATTATTCATTTATTTTTATTTCAGGAAATTATGGGGGTACATTTTGCTTACATTTTATAACTTATCTTTTGATATCCTGGTATTTTTTAGATATCTCTCTAAAGATACTACATAGGTTTGTTTTCAGAAATCCAATCTGATAATCTTAGTCTTTTATAGCATTTAGTTCATTCACATTTATAGTTATATTTACTGACATAATTAGGTTTCCATCATCTTACTAAGTACTTCCTATTTATCGTGACTCTTCTATGTGTTTTTTTTACTCTCCTTTATTACCTACTTCTGTACTATTTTTTATTACTCCATACCTTTCCTCCTATAATAGTAGGGGAATTATACACTTTTTCTTGTGGTAAAATATACATAACTCTGCCAGTTTTAAATACAAAGTTCCGTGGCATTAAGTAAATTCCATTGTCATGACCGATCACCACCAATCTCCAGAATTTTTTCATCCTCCCTAAGTGAAATTCTGTACCAATTAAACACTGACTTGTTATTCTCCCCTTCTCCCAGCCCCTGACAAACACCATTATGCCTCGTCTCTATGAATTTAAGTATCTCATATAAATGGAATCATAGTGCATTTATCCTTTGTGACTGACTTATTTAACTTAGCTTAATGTTCAAAGTTCTTCCATGTTGTATAATGGATCGGAATTTCATTACTTTTAAAAGTTGAATAATAATCCATTATATGTACATACCACACCTTGTGTTGATCCATTCATCTATCAGTGGGCACTTGGGTTGCTTCCACCTTTTAGCTACTGTGAATGCTACTATGAACATGGGAGTACAAATACTTGTTAGAGTTCTTGCTTTCTTTTTTTTTTTTTTTTTGAGACAAAGTCTCACTTTGTTGCCCGGGCTAGATTGAGTGCCGTGGCGTCAGCCTAGCTCACAGCAACCTCAAACTCCTGGGCTCAAGCGATCCTCCTGCCTCAGCCTCCCGAGTAGCTGGGACTACAGGCATGCACCACCATGCCCGGCTAATTTTTTTTCTATATATATATTTGTAGTTGTCCAGATAATTTATTTCTATTTTTAGTAGAGACGGGGTCTCGCTCAGGCTGGTCTCAAACTCCTTAGTTCAAGCGATCCACGCACCTCGGCCTCCCAGAGGGCTAGGATGACAGGCGTGAGCCACCTCGCCCGGCCGAGTTCTTGCTTTCACTTTTGGGTATACACTCAGAAGTGGAATTGTTGGATTATACATTAATGCCACGTTAATGTTTTGAGTTACTGCCATACTGTTTTCCACAGCAGTGGTGCTATCTCACATTACCACCGGGAATGTACAAAGCTTCCAGTTTCTCCATAACATTATTATCTTCATGGGTTTTTTGGGTAATAGATATCCTAATGGGTATGAAGTGGTATCTCACAGTGTGTGTGTGTGTGTGTGTGTGTGTGTGTGTGTGTGTGTGTGTGTGTGTGTGTGTGTGTGTTTTGAGATGGGGTCTTGCTATGTTGTCTAGGTTGGTCTTAAATTCCTGGGCTCAAGCAATCCTCCTGAGTAGCTACGACTGCAGGAGTATGCCACAGCACCTGGCTTCTCATTGCGGTTTTGACTGTTTTTCCCTAATAAGTAGTAATATTGAACACCTTTTTGTGTGCTTATTGGCGATTAGTGTATCTTCTTTGGAGAAATATCTACTGAGATCCTCTGCCCATTTTTTAATTGGGTGCTTTCTTGTTGAGTTGTAGTTCTTTATATATTCTGAGTATCAATCCCTTATCAGATATATTGAGGTCATTAAATCTGAAATGTCTGATTTTCAATCAAAAGTGTGGCTTATTACATCTTAAACAAGAAGCAGTACAATTCATCAAAGTATGTGCCTAAACTAGTGACACAGTTTTGCCATCTCGACGGTAGCTTGTTTGTGCCATCAGCGAAGACCTGCAGAGTGAATGGCAATGAAATCTCCAAAGGGGTTTTCGATAGCTTGTTGAGAATCGAGTATTTTTCCTTGCAAGACGTGGTCCAAACCCTGGAAGTGGTAGTCAGTGGGTACAAGTTCGGGTGAATATGGTGGATGACCGAGTTTCCAAGTCCAGCCTCTGTAGTTATAGCAGTGTTGTTTGTGCAATGTGTGGTTGAGTATTGACTTGCAAGCGGACTGGCCTGTCTCTATCAATCAATCCTGCTGCTTAATCGCAAGCATCCTCATCATTTCATCCGATTGGCTGCAGTAGACATCCACTGTAATCCACTGACCAGGCTTCATGAAGCTGTAGTGGATAATACCAGCGCTGGACACCAAACAGACAACGTTAGCTTCTTTTGAAGAATACTCGGTTTTAGACTGTTGTGGCACTTCATCTTTATCCATCCGCTGTGTCAAATGCTTGCAATTATCAAAAATAATACATTCTTCATCACACATAGCAATACAGTGTAGAAATGGCTCATCTTTATGTTGTGACAGCAAAGAAAGGCAAGCTTCGAGATGATTTCTCTTCTGACACTCGTTTAATTCATGCAGAACCCATTGATCCAGCTTCTTTACCTTGCCAATTTGTTTCACATGGTCCAGTGTTGTAGGAACAGTAACAGCAAACCTTGCTGCTGGCTGATTCACACGTCCATTGAGACGGATTCGCTTCCACTACAACTTTTAGCTCATCATTATCCACCTTGGTCTCAGGTTACCCACGTGGCTCATTTTGCAGATTAAAATCACCAGATTGGAACTTCAAACCATCGATAATACTGGGTGTTCATTAGCCATATCCTTCCAAACACTTCGTTGATATTTCAAGCCGTCTGCACTGTACTGGTTCCAGGATAGACTCATATTCGAAAATAACATGAATTTTTGACTTATCCATGGTTTCACAAAAACTGCCCCCCCAAAAGACTTTGAAAGATAATCATAAGCCAAAATGTCAGTTTGAAAGACTGAGGATATACCTTCATAATAAAAATAAAAGAAGAAGTGTCAAAGTGAAATGTCAGAGATATCAACTGTCAACTTTTGTACTTAAGGAGATCGGACATTTCATACTTAATAACCTAATACAATTTGCAAGTATTTTCTCTCATTCCATGAGTTGCCTTTTCATTCTTTTGATATTATCCTTTGATGTCCAAAACTATTAATTTTAATAAAGTCTAATTTAGTTTTAATTTTGCTGCCTCTGCTTTGGTGTCATATCTAAGAGATCACTGCCAAATACAATGTTGTGAAGGTTTTTCGCTCTGTTTACGTCTAAGAGTTTTATAGTTTTTACCCTTATGTTTAAGTGTTTGATCCACTTTGAGTTAATTTTTGGATATGGTGTAAGTAGAGGTCCAACCTTTTTGTATGCTTTTTAAAATTGTTCTTTTAGGGTTGCCCCCAAAATTACAACATGCATTCTTCAGTTATCAGAATCTGATGTCAACCTGTACATGTGTGGAAAAGAGAGTTAACACGGTAGGCCTGAGGCTGCTATCCGTAGAAAGACCTGCTTGCAAGGCTGGCCCTTGGCTGATGTCTGGAAACTACAATTTGTCAGGGTGGAGGGTGAGGGGAGGTGTCTCACCATTTCCAGAACTGATAAGTACACCTCACCATTTTAAAACTGTGTAACAATGTGGTTTATGCTGAACAGCGGCTTGCTCTCTGAAAGAGTCTGGAACTTCAGTATGTGCTAGGCAGAAGGCCCGTACATAAGCAACCTGGGCATTGAGACTTTCATGAGCTTCCTTGGGAGACATTTTGTAGATGCTGTTAACAACTGATTACTGGAGGAATTAAGCAAACCCTATGTGACTCCACTGAGAGAGGAATCTCAGAAGGTTATTTCCTCCAGACTGCATCCCGTATGTCTTTTCCCTTTGCTGATCTTGCTTTGTGTCTTGTAATAAATCACAGCAATGACTACAACTATATGCTAAGTCATGTGAGTCCTCCAGCAAATGACAGAGCCTGGGGTGATCTTGGGGACGCCCCCAAAAGGACATTTTACCCGCTTACTAAACTGCAAGGTGCTTAGAATAGTTAACCCCCTCATCATTACTAGCATGGTCTTGCGTTTCAATTAGACTCCCCAACACCATTACTCTTGTTTTATAAGTCAATTGAGATATACCACATAATTACTCTTTTTAAATCCTCATTTCTCCTGTACATTTGACTTTTCATTGAAAATTACCTTCCTTCTTCCCAGAGAATGCTATAGTATTTTCTTTAGAGTGAGTCTTTTTCTGAAGTAACAAATCAGTTTTTTTTAATTTGTGTGAAAATTATTTTACATGCATTCTTGAAGGCTCTTTTCTGGGGTATAGAATCGTAGAGGTTTATGGAATTATTTGACAGTTTATGTTGAGAATCAGATATCAGTATAATTGCTGCACTCAAGGTAAACTATTTCCCTCCAGCTGCTTTATAGAATTTCTTTTTGGTTTTGATTTTTTAAAGCAGTCTTTCTCTGATGTGCTAAGGTTTTTATTTTTCCTACTTGTGATCTAAAAGGGTTTTATTGAATTTGTGTCCTGATGTTTTTCACCATTTTCAAAATCTTTGAGCCATATTTTTTTCACGTATCATATCTGCTCTATTTTCTCTTTCCTCTCCTTTTTTTTTAAAACTCTAGTTACAAAGATATTAGAAATCACCACAGGCAGACTTTGCAAATATTGTGGGTTTGGTTCCAGACCACTGTAACAAAGTGAGTTATGTGACATTTTTGGTTTCCTAGTGCATAAAAATTTATGTTTATACTAAAATACTGTAGTTTATTGAGAGTGCTATAGGGGGTGGGAAAGGGGTAAAGGAAAAAAAGAGTGCTGTAGCACTGTCTAAAACATAACGTACCTACTTTAATTTTAAAAATGCTTTATTACTAAAAATTGCTAATGATCATGTGAGCCTTTGGTGAGTCATCTTTGTGCCGGTAGAGGGTCTTGCTTCACTGTTGAAGGCTGCTGACTGCTCAGGGCTGTGGTTGCTAAAGGGCGAGGTGGCTGAGGCAGTTTCTTAAAATAAGACAATAATGAATTTGACACATCGATTCACTCTTCCTTTCACAAAACATGTCTCTATAGTATGCAGTGCTGTTTGATAGCATTTAATTCACAGAACTTCTTTCAAAACTGGAGTCAGTTCTCTCAAACCCTGCTGCTTTATCAACTAACTTTATGTGATAATATAAAGATCTTGTTGCCATTTCAACAATGTTCACAGCATTTTCACCAGGAGTAGGTTCCATTTCAGGAAACCACTTTCTTTGCTCATCCACAAGAAGCAATTGCTCATCCAGTCAACTTTTATGATGACACTGCAACAATTCAGTGACTTTCAGGCTCCACTTGTAACTCTAGTTCTCTTGCTATTTCTGCCATGTGTGTAGTGACTTCCTCTACTGAAGTCTTCAACCCCCTCAAAGTCACCCATGAGGGTAAAAATCAACTTCTAGACTGTGAATATTGATATTTTGACCTCCTCCCATGAATCACAAATGTTCTTAATGGCATCTAGAAAGATAAATCTTTTCCAGAAACTTTCAATTTACTTTGCCCAGATCCATCAAAGAAATCAGTATATATGCCAGCTAAAGCCTTACAAAATGTATTTTTCTTTTTTTGTTGAGACAGGGTCTTGCTCTGTCACCTAGGTGAGAGTGCAGTGGTGCAATTAGCTTACTGCAGCCTCGAACTCCTGGGATTAGCGATCCACCTGTGAAATATATTTCTTAAAGAATAAGACTTGAAAGTCGAAATTACTCCTTGGTCCACGGGTTGAAGAATGGATATTAGCAAGCATAAAAACAACTTTAATATCCTTGTACATCTCCATCAGAGCTCTTGGGTGACTAGGTGTACTGTTGATAAGTGGTAATATTTTGAAAAGAGTCTTTTCCTGAGCACTAGGTCTCAGGAGCAGGCTGAAAAGATTCAGTAAATCATGCTGTAAACAGATGTGTTTTCACCCAGGCTTTGTTGCTCCACTTACAGAGCGCAGGCACAGTAGAATTAGCATCATTCCTAAGGACTCTTGAATTGTCAGAACAATAAATGGGCACAGGCTTCAATTTAAAGTCACCAGCTACATTAGCTCCTAAGAGTCAGCCTGTCCTTTGAAGCTAGGCATTGACTTCTCTAGCTATGAAAGTCTTAGATGATATCCTCTAACAGAAGGTTCTTTCTTCTACATTAAAAATTTGTTTTTTAGTGTATCAACCTTCATCAATTATCCTAGCTAGATGTTATGGATAACTTGCTGCAGCTTATCCATCAGCACTTGCTGCTTCACCTTGCACTTTTATGTTATGGAGATGGCTTCTTTACTTAAGCCTCATGAACCCCTTGCTAGCTTCATACTTTTCTTCTGCAGCTTCCTCACCTCTCTCAGTCTTTGTGGAATTGAAAAGAGGAGCCTGCTCTAAATTAGATTTTAGCTTAAGGGAATGTTGTAGCTGCTGTGATCTATCCAGACCACACAAACTTCCTCTGTATCAACAATAAAGCTGTTTTGCTTTTTTGTCATTCATGTGTTCACTGGAGTGGCACTTTGCATTTCCTTGAAGAACTTGTCCTTTGCATTCACAGCTGGGCTAACTGGTGTGACAGGCTTAGCTTCCCCGGAGCTTTTGAAATGTCTTCCTCATTTTCTGTAGAGATAGGGTCTTTCTACGTTGCCCACGCTGTTCTCAAAACTCCTGGCCTCAAGTGATCCTTCCGCCTCAGCTTCCTGAAGTGCTGGGATTACAGGTATGAGCCACTGTGCCCACTGGCTGTGATTATTTTTGATTGTATGTTCTTACGTATAAAATAAACTACCAAGTACAAAATTGTTGGCATAAATAATCTGAGGCCTAAAATGATATTATTTTCTTCCAGAGAAGTCTTACTTTCATTTCTTCCAGGTGCCTGGCAGAACTCATAACCCAAGATCATCTCAATCGATTTAAGGACTAAATTCTGAAGCTGAGTTACAGCCCTTCTGAGGAACATGTATTTCTAGTTCAAAATTATTCTCCTCAAGTACAGCCCGTTGGGGTCCCGACTCCCATGCTGAGAATTTACCAAGAACCCATCCCCCTGGCTGCAGTGCTATCAAAATGGCCCATGCACTCCCAGCTTCCCCTCTGCAAATACTGGGGGAAAGTGCCCCACACACTGGGCAGGCTTTGAGACTCCTCTCTGTACCCTGATCCAGTAATTCGTCATTATCTTGACAGCTCACCAATGCCTTCAAGCAGATTTCTTTTTATATTTATTCAGCTTTTCTAGTTGTTCTCAGTGGACAGTTGGCTTGAGTCATCTACACACCTGTAACTGGAAACACAAGTCTCTCCTATTTTGTAAAAAGTATTCTATATGTTCATTGGTGGTCATTTTAAAATATATAAACAAATCCTTTGCTATGCCTTTCTTTAAGAGGTGGGGTTAAATCTCCCTCCCCTTGAGTATGAGACGCATGTAGTGACCTTCATGTAATAGAATGTGGCAAAATGATGGATTGTGATTGCTGAGGGTGGGTCAAAGCAGCTTCCACCTTGCTCTCTTGCTCAGGGGAAGCCAGCTGCCACGATGTAAAGGCATTCGAAGAGTCCTACAGAAAGGCCCATGCAGTAAGGAATTGAGGCCTCTTGCCAAGAGCCATGTGAATGAGCCATCTTAGGAGATCCTCCAGGCTCAGTGTGGCCTGTGGATGACTACGGTCCAGGCCAACTTCTTTACTGCAACATGAAAGACCCTGAGCGAAAACTACCCAGCTAAGCCATCCTTGGATCTTAATCTGCAAACTGTGAGATGATAAATGTTAAACCAATCAATTTTAGGGTGAATGGTTTTATATTAATATGTTTATTTTTAAATTTTATATTTTATTATTTTTAATTTAATACTCATTTTATGTGAAAAATGAAATCAATAGCTTAAAAATTTAAAGTAATATTTAAGTAAAAAAGAATATCATTCCTTGATCTCGTTTTTACTCCTAACTGGAATGGATTTCAGAACGGATGAAGTCATTTCCACATAGTATTAATAGATAAGCCATTCAGAAAACCTTTAGGATTTATTCTTACTTCCTGAAGAGGTTCTACAACATGGTCTCTATGCAAAGGGAAAACATACATGAGCATTTGTCTTTTCCAAAGTAACTCACTGTGACTATAGCTGAGTTATTGAATTGAACTATGCTTTTACACAAAAAGCTTAAAACCAATTAAAATATAATTTTAGTTGTTACCTGCTGACTTCTGGATGTCGTTCAGCCAGTCTCTTCATGATCTAGGTGAAGCTACGCAAGTTCAATGTATTTGGAGGTATGAAACTAATAGGTGCATCAGGTAATAATTTCGCAGATTCAGTTTGTTTACAATTCTTCTTGACACCCTAAATAAGCATTTTAAAAGTTTTCTTAAAACCATTACATAGAGATAATCCAGCTTATTCAATTAAAATAAATTTTAAAATTATAAATGAAATAAAATGTTCTAAAAATTTTACTTTAAGATTATTAATACCAAGTAAATTGACTTCAGCTGTGTTCAGGGCCATGGATTAAAAAAAACATGCCCAACATATTTTTTTATACTAATGATAATGTCTACGAGACTATGTCTAAATCAGCCTTTCTCTACTGGGATTCCTCCTCTGAACCACAGAACACAGAAAATGATGTAACTATTTTCTCAACGACAGGACATAACTAGATCCATCCCAGATGCACAGGAGAGGGGTTAACCCATTAAATAAAATGAATGTTTTGGGCTTAGGGCATTAAAGCTTAATTCTTTTAATCAATCCAACTGAGAAAGGCTGGTCTGAAGAGTAATATTCTATATTTTATTTACTAAATACCGTATGTAATGAACACAAACTATATGCCCAGAATTATGTGACAGGTTATGGGGGGGAAACTAGTAATATAAAGTGCAGCCCCCTTCACTGGTGAAAAGATGAAATTAAAATGATCAATTAGTTACTATTAACCACGCAAGTAGACTATAAATTGTGGGAAACCACTGTAAATCCCGTAAAAGTTCAACAAAGGAAGGGCTCAGACTTTAAATCCTAGATGAAAAGTCAGGGCAAAATACATAAAATATTCACTCTGTCACATCAGAATATTACATTTTACTTTTTGCCATTGTCTCCCCCACTAGATTTAAGCTTCATAAGAGCACAGATTTTTGTCTATTTTGTTCACTGTTGCTTTCCCAGTTCCTAGAATGTACACAGTTGGTATGTAATAACTGTTTAACAAATAAATGAAAAGATTGAAATGTGATAGTTTAAAGTGATAGTTGAAACCACAGAAAAAATGAGCTCTCCAGGAAAAAGCCAAATTCCTGCTATGTAACAGCAACGATGAAAGCTGTACTTACTGAGTACATTCTCAGTACATTCTACTAAGAATTTTTCCATATTACGCTCATTTAAACTTCTAAATATTTGAGGTAAGCACCATTATCCTCATTTTAAGATAAAAAGCTCAGAGAGTGAGGTAACTCTCCCAGAGTCACAGGATGGGTAGGAGGTGCAGCCAGGTTATAAATATAAGAGTTATTCTTAATCATCAGGATTCTGCCTCTCATTGTAGACAATAAATATTTTGTAAACAAATGAAGAGAATGTTGAGAATCCAGAAAAAGAAAAAGGAAAAAAGAAATTGCTATGAAGGTGGGAGCACTTGGAGGACAGTTTAACAAAGATGGTAAAACTAGCTTCCCTATCCATATACTCTAAGGCAACTACCACTGATAGCCCACAGGGCTGTAGTTATACCTTCCCTCTGCCAACCTCATAGCCCACTGCCACAGCTGACTGCACCAAGAATGTTGCCTTTTTAGCTAATTTAAGGCCAAAATCACAGACTGGATCAATCAGATTTCCTGTTAAAGAATATGGAATTGGAATATGAAGCAAATTAATCTGTTAAACTGAAAATACTGTAGAGTCAGAATTAACTAAAACAAAGCCAAATGGGGGCAGAAAACTGTCATGAGCAGAGAAAACCACTGTGCAGAGAGGAGGAGGAGAATGAGCACAGAGATGCGGAGGCAAGAAACCACATTAATTGCTACACGAGAAGGGAGAGGAGAAGCCAAGTTCCCAAACCTTCTGCTTAGGTCCCCGTGTAACCTAACTGTACTGTTTCCTTCCTCCCTACTGGGGAGGGAAGGAAACAAAATCCCCCTAAACATGAACTGTCACTGAGATGAGGGAAAGAGTTTCTAGAAAGAAATGACTAATGTTAAAGAGGCCAAGGAGTCACGAAGGCAGACGGGGAAAGACCAATGAAAAGGTCACCGGTGACAATGCCAAGAGCAGTTCAAGTGAAACTGCAAAGACTGAAGTCAGATTATTAGGACAAAGGAGAGAAGCAACCAAAGAAATTGAGACACTGGATATAAATCACTTCATTGAGAAGTCTGGCAATAAAACCACAGGACAGACAAGGATAGTAACGTCAAAGGAGTGCAAAGTCAAGTGAAATCCTGTCAGGATAAAGAAGGGCTCTGCCTGACTGCGAGTAGAGACAAAGGTCTCTGAGTGGAAACGGTAATGGTAGAGAAAAGGAATGTGATAACTCCAGGAACTAGGAAAGAACTGGAAAACAGACATAGTTAAAAGAGCTCCCTTCATCTTATTAAGGGAAAAATTTAGATTCATTTATTCAACGAATATTTTTCTTTCATCTATTTATGAAAAAGGGATTTGTGCTGATCTGTAGATTCAAAGTTACCCCAATAAAAATCCACGCAGGATTTTTGTTGTAGATAGACAAGTTGAATTATAAAATTTATACAGCAAGACAAAGAGACTAGAACAGCCACAATTTTAAAAAATAGTAAAGTTAGAGGACTCACTCCACCTGACTTCAAGAGTTAGTATAAAGCTACAGTAATCAAGGCCATGTAGTATGGGTGGAAAAACAGATAAACAGTTCAGTGGAACTGTTACAGTCTAGAAATAGATCCACACAAATAGCAGCAATTGACTTTTGGCCAAGGTGCAAAGGTAATTCACTGGAAATTAGACAGTCTTCTCAACAAATGACACTGGAACAATTCCATATCCAAAACAGAAACAAATGCAAATAAACAAAACCACCACAATTCAACCTGAAACAATATATAAAAATTAACTCAAACCCTTTGTAACCTTAAATTATGCTAAGATCTCTTAGCTACAACACTAAAAAGTATAAGTTATAAAAGCAAAATTAATAGATTATACTTTATCAAAATTAAAAACCCCTGCTGAAAAAGACACTGTTAACAGGAAAAGACAAGGCACAAGCTGAGAATTATTTGCAAATCATGTATCTATCTGATAAACAATTCAAAACCCAGTAAGAAAATAACTGAATAAAAATGAGAAATACATGAACAGGAATGAAATACTGATACACACAACAGCATGGATCAATGTCAAATGCATTAAGCTAAGTAAACGAAGCCAGACTACTGGGGCTACATAGTATGATTTCATTTACATGACATTCTGAAAAAGGTAAAATTGTAAGAACGGGAAATATATCACAGCACGAGAGAATTTTCTGGAATGGTGAAACTGTTCTGTATCTTGATTATGGTGGTGGTTACTTGCCTGTATGCATTCATCTAAAGCCATGAACACCAAAATGTGCATTTTACTATATGTACATGAAAAGGAAAGGTCTGTGGATGCCTACGGGATCCCAGGCATTTGGCTGAGCAGTGGAAAGAGCGAACAAAGCAAACTTCCATCATTTTCCACACAGTGTTTAAAACCTCAGTGAGGTACAGATGAGGGCATAGGAAAATAAAACGACTGCATTTTATGGTTTTAACAATTATGAGATAAAGTTAGCTATAAAAATGATAAAAGCATAATAATTAGTTACTTATAAGTAGCACTATTCAAGAATAAAGAAAAAAATACTGTAAAGCAGCAGCCCCCCACCTTTTTGGCACCAGGGCCTGGTTTCATGGAAGATAATTTTTCCATGGACCAGGCTGGGGGGTGCACGGGGGGGGGGATGGTTTGGGGATGATTCAAGTGCATTCGATTTATTGTACACTTTATTTCTCTATTGTCACATTGTCACTTGCCACTCCCTGATAGGGTTTTGATATTACTCTGCAAGCAGTTGATTTATTTCGGTCTCTGTGCAGTCAAACCTGCCTGCTAACGATCCCCTGCATGTGCAGTTTACAGTAGGGTTGGAGCTCTTATGAGAATCTAACTCCACCGCTGAACTGACAGGAGGTGGAGCTCAGGCGGTGATGCAAGTGACAGGGAGCAGCTACAAATACAGATGAAACTTTGCTCATTCACCCGCTGCTCACCTCCTGTTGTGCTGCCCGGTTCCTAACAGGCTAGACTGGTACCAGTCTGTGGTCTGGGGTCGGCGACTGCAGCTGTAGGTGGCAAAGAGCCTAAGGTTAAAAAGAATGAGTTTCTCTTTAGTGAGGTCTACAAAGACCTAGATTTACCCCCAGGAACAACTGGAATTGTACAAAAGCAGGTTAGGGTGGATCCAAGGTTAAAAACAATTCACATTACTGCTCTCATTCCCACTTCAACACTGCTGATACTGGAGTTATTTATTCTACAAAGCTGCTTACAGCAACAAGGCATGTACAAAGACCGTTTAAGGGATCAATCAAGAAAACTAACCTTCTGGTCAAAAGAAAAAAACTCACTGTCTTGCTCAGATCCCAGCTGCTTGGCCTAGTTCTGGGCAATCCAGGAACAGGGATGGCTGAGTTGACTTCTTTGTGCTTTTCTCCAAGTTACTCAAACCAGTTTTATTCCCACATTTGGAGGCAAGTGCTGATGGGTATTCTCCAGGAGTTTTTACAAGCCGCACATTTACTGAGTTTCCATTTATTTCTTGCCCATTCATTTCTCTCACAGCCATCTTCGCTTCACTGTTTTTTTGAAAGCAAGAGATGCATACCTAAAATAGAAAAGCAGAAAACCAAAAGGTTTTTCATTAATGACTTTACATTACCTCAAACTTTATGTAACCACTGGCTCAAATATAGTTTTCACAATAATAAATGCTCTTATAAAGGTGGGTATACTTAGTTTGAAATCAGGAAGAATGTTTATTTAAGATAACTAAATAAAAACTAAATTAAAGATGTGAAATAAAAGATAGTAAGCATTTCTCATGAATTATCTATTAATTTTATATTAAAATTTAATGTAAAACATTTGCAAAGCTGATATATGACACAGTTGCAGAGATTAGCAATGTGGGGACTAGTTATTTATATTAAAAAAATTAAAATTAATTCCTATATTCAAACATAACCTCTGGATGACTCAAAGGCTTACAATGTGAAAGTCAAAATTTAAAACATTTACTAGAATATTTAAGAGAATATCTGTATGGGCTTGTTGTGGGAAAATATGTAGACAAAAAAAAAAAAATTGGAAAATCTAATCAGAATTTCAACCATATAATTGAGAAAGTCAGGCAAGAGCTATTCCTATAAAAGCACAGACCTAGACACTGGCAGTGGAAGGATACATACCAAATGTGGAAAGTGGTTATTTTCAAATGATGGGACTATGGATAATTTTTTATAACCTCCTTGTATTTTTGCATTTAATTGTATTTTCTAAATTTCCACACAATATGTATAATACTTCAGAAAATAAAAAACTCACAAAGTTTCTTTTAAGGATTCAACAAGACACTAAAAGAATCTTTCACATCAGGTAATACTAATAGGATTATAATACTACTTTAATATAATGAAATGTATTAATGCCACATTAATGAGTAAAATTTAAAAAGCATATACTCTTAGGTGACTCCATTAAATAAAATCAAACACCTATTTTCTAACAAATTTCAACCCCAACTACAAATAGGATTCTCTCTTAATTGATAAAGATTTTCATATCTGAAATGAACAGGCATCATTTTTTATAACAACACAGTAAAAAGGTATTTCCATCACCATTGGGATTTGAATGATCTGACAATGTCACACAATGGAAAGTAGCAACATACATATTGGAAGAGATTATACATACATGATGTAGCTATCTACCTAAAAAGTATAAAAGTGTCATCTAAAAAGTAATTGAAATCAGAAATAACCTACTATGTGCCAGGCTTTACTTCTAGTGCTTTACATCGTTAACTCATAGTAGTTTCACAACAACGCTATCACAGTACTACTAAACTCACTTTATAGACAAAGAGGCTGAGGTACAAAAAGGTTAAGTGAATTGCCCAAATTTATTCATCAAGTTGCTGACAGACCGGGGAATTGAGCCAAAGTTACCTATTTCTGGAGCCCGTTCACCTTAACTAAGGCACTCTACTTTCCCTATGAAACAGTACGTACCAAGATATAGTACACGAAAGTCAGTAAGCCTGCTATATACCACTAATAATAAGGTACAAAGTATAATCAAAGAAAGATCTGATTAAGAACAGCACAAACTAATGACTGCAGCCATTTGTCTACGTGTCCCCCTATACTAGCCTGGGACACTCCTGTGGGAATGGCCTTTGACTTTATCACCACTGTGGCTGATGTCTGGCACAGAATCTCTAGTGAACAGCAGGCACACAGTAATGCACATTTGACTGAATTTGGGAAACACACCTGTAATTAGCAGAAGAATCAGAAATTGAAATTTCAGAAACTTGGTATTTCTGGAAATGAGACCTTCAATCAGTCTAAAAAAAGTGAAATTAGTTTGTGAAAACTAGAAAAACAACAAATAATCCTAATATGAACAATTAACAAATTTAAAAATGAAGTTCAAAAAGGAAATCTTGGCGTACCTCAGATACTGAAGGGCAGAGACCACCAATGTACCAAATAACCTTTATCTCTTCGTAAGGGCTCAACATTCATTTCTGCTTGTAGAAAAACACAATATACCACAGAAATGATCATTCTTGTATTGAAAACTTGCCAAATATTTCATGATTTCTTTTTACTATCACAAAGCTTACTATAAAGTTATCAGCAAATATCAGCATGACCAGACTGAAGATCAAAACCCTGGAGTACAGTGTTAAGATTTCTGGGCCTTAATCATGTCATCTTAAAAAATAAACGGGTTGGATTAGTTGATATTAAGTCTCTCATAGTTCAAATGAATAAATTACATCTAAACGGAGTAATCAGTTACAGCTGTCCCTCCGTATCCCTGGGGGACTGGTTCTAGGACTCCCTGCGGATACCAAGATCGGAGGATGCTCAAATCCCTTATATAAAATGGCACAGTATTTGCATATAATCCACACACATCCTCCTGTATACCTTAAATCATCTCTAGATTACTCGTAATACCTAATACAATGTAAATTCTATGTAAATAGTTGTTATGCTGCATTGTTTAGGAAATAATGACAAGAAAGTTGGTTGAATCCATGAATACAGAACCCATGGGCTGACTGTACCTCACAACTAAAAAAGTCTGTCATTTGTCCCTGATTCAGAGAAGTGCTAAGAGAACAGTGGATGTACACAGGATCTTAACTCCTTAGTGTTAGTGCTGGCCTGGCTAGAACTAGTGGTTTGAGAGACTTCTTTACACACATTCCTTTGTTGGGTTTCGAAATAGCACGCCAAGAAAACCTTTCAATCAGACAAATATCAGCAACAGGTATTATATAGCTTGTGTTAATGTTAAGAGCACATAAGAAAAAAGAGACAAATTACTTGAATTAGACAGCATGATTTTGGAAACCACAAATATTAGGATTATAGATAATTTTTTTCTTGCTTGACAAAAAAATTCAAAATTCTTAGACTGCAATCTCATAGTCAATATTGTGAAGGGAACCTGGGCTGAAATAAAAAAAGATTCACTAAATTGAGATTTGAATTACTAGCAAATCCTATACCTGGCACCTAGGGAGTACACAAATATTGTTGAATGAATCCATGAGTACTTTTACTTACATTTTAATAATTTTTAAATAATAATGGGAGATTTGTAAATTTTATTCTTTTCATTAAGTAATAATAGTAACAAGAGTAGCCTAGCACTTACTGCATGCTCTGCTCCAGGCAACATGCTAAGCACTTTATATACACATCACCTCACATGATTCTCCCAACCACCCCGTGAGGCAGCTATTACTAATATTGTTTCCATTTTACAGATGATGATACTGAGGTCATAGGAGTTTAGGTCACAGATCTGTTAAGTATTAGTGCTAGAATTCAGGCAGAGTCTTTCATCTTTAGGTAATTAATACCTAACCTTCTTCATTAACTTACTTCATTTAATTTGTTAATCTCTTTGGATTATAAATGGATTCTACAGAGAAAATAGTGAAACTACCTAGCTTTCCATTTTTATATCGCAGTGAAAAAGAAGTAAAGAGATAGAGTACAGCAAAGGAGTCAGAAGGTATACATTACACTTATCACCTAACCCTTCACTAGTTCAATACAAAATATCTACTGGATACCCTATCGGCTTCACGCTGTACTTGGCAGTGAACAAAAATCCTGATCTTGCTGAGCTAATATGTAAGGGTGGAAAGGCAGTCAACCAAGTAATCAATCGAGTATCAAGTAAGCAAAATGCACGGTATTGTGACAAGTGATATGGAGAAAAATAATGCAAAGAAAGAAAAAAACGGTTACAATAAAATCAGATGATATAATATTAAGTTGTGTATATGTATTAATATATGCATAAAGAAATGCATTGAAATGGTCATTAAAATATTCATAGTGGTTACTGCAGGTTGGAGAAACTTCAGGTAACTGTAATTTTCTTGTATTTTCATATTTTATTTAAAAATCTTAATAAGCCATTATTTATACAAGCAGGGAAAAAAATAAAACTATTGCTAATATGGAACATTTAAAAACCCACAGAAATATACAGATAGAAATAAAGGAAGGTAGCATAACTATCACAAGAAATGATAGAATAATCACAGGCACTAGAGAAAATTCTAACTATTATAAGCATTTAAGGACTATCTAAAGATGAAAATATTCCTGAAATAGACGAAATTATTAAAGTGAGGGAAAGCAAATAGTGTTCATCACTGATACCGATTTGACAGATTAGTACTGGTTACCTGATGAAAACTGACAAGTTGGTTTTGTTCACCAGGTAACCGCACCTGCAAAGTGTCCAGTGAGGGCTCAGTGTAAAAGAATGCAGGTTATCTACTTCCAACTACATCTTGGATTTAAGCTTTTAGCAATTTTCTGCTCTTTAAAAAGCTGACCTCCAACTGGCCAATTTCTCATTTTGTAGAAAGAAAAGCCACAAACAGGAATAAAATATGCAAACAGCTCGGTCACCCAACACAACACAGAAGCAGGTAAGTATTATTTTACAAATAGGTTAGGATTCCTCAGTAAATTGTTAAACCCACCGAGTGTAAACTTCAGATTCCATCTATCTTGTTCTACTTGATTTTCTTGCCTTCCTGAGAAGTCAACTCCCCTCAGGTTTTCTTTCGCATCAAACAAGTCTTCACTTATTTCTTAGTAATTTCTACAGTCTCATAAATTGAAAATAATGAGCTATGAATTACCTAGATAACCTCTGAAAAGTTATCTAAAAAACATGATGAATCACTATAATTACTTGTTTTATATATAAATTTAAAGATGACTATTAAGCAAAATAAGAGAATCAAGCATAAAGATTCTGTGAGAAGGGATTTCAGCAGTCCCGAAATCAAAATTTCTCTTCAGTTTGAGTGATCTGCTTCCTAGTTTCCCTTTAATTAATACTGATTCCCAGTTTATTAAAACTGTTACTTTTCTGAGTTTTCAATTGTTCTTTATTGGAAAAAAGACATTATCTTTATATACAGAATAAGAGAAAACTTCTTTAAAAGGACTAAATGGTGCTGTAGCTCTTTATATCATTAAAATTAATGATCTTTTTGGAATGACCATGATCTCTTTACATAGAGGACAAAACTAAAAAAAAGTACACAATTTACAGAGATACAATTAGACACAAGAAACAGTTTTCATATTGGAAACATGAAGCAAAACAATAAAAGTCCATATTATTATTTAGCATTATCAGGTATATTAGGTGACTTTAAAGACAAGTCAAGCAAAAATAATAAGAACATACTTAAGATTCACAATCAGAATGATGTCATTTTAGTCAATTAAAAATATTTATTTTGATTTAATGAATAAACACTAGAGATATTTTAAACCTGAATTGTTTTCTGGCTACTATGAAAGAGAATATATTTTTATACTAACCTTTATCATCAAGTTTCAGTTGATCAAAGTATACATTTATATCACCATGTTTTAAACCGTCTTTCTTGGGTGATGTATTTTGCTTAGGATGACTCTTGTCAGATAACAAAAATATCTGAGGATTAAGATAATAAAAACAATAATAAGGACTAGCAATTATTGCTCTCTTACTATGTGACAGGCACTCTTCACTAGCATTATTTAGCCCTTACAATAATGAAGGCTATGAGAGTAAAACCATCAACTTGACTTCACAGATGAGAAAGCTGAATCTAAGAAACTCATTACACCAAGTCACAGTTAAACAAGAATTAGGATTTGAACCCAGTCTGTGTATAGTTACTATGTGCTAACACTACTATTTTGCAGTGTGGCATATACACACTAGAAGTACTGGAGATAATTTTGGAGCTATATATAAATATTGATAACACTAACCTTTTACAGTTACATATTTAATTTAGTATATGCTTACGTATATCTTTTATTTATGGGAAGTAATATTTCTTTCCTATATGTAAGAGTGAATTATTCTTCACACTTAAATTTTTGTAAAAAGGAGAATCATTTAAAGAAAAATACAGAATAACATTATAGGTAATATAGGGCTATGGTAAATTGTGAAGATGGTATATGAATAGCTGAAATTTAGAAATACTATACTACGCTATACTGGCTTTCATGCATAACTAGTTAATTTAATGAGACAGGGACTAAAATGTAATCCCAACTTAAAATAGATATTGCTTTATAGCCAAAAGTAAGATTATAAAAATTACGTTACATCTGTATCTTGTACTTTTAAAAATATTGTTCTCCCTAAATAAGCAGGTTATACCATTGGTACCATTACAGTGAAAATAAAACCCTTAATTATCATATAGTACTAAATGTACACATTGTTTAAGCAAAGTATTAATATGTAAGAAATTTAAGTACATAAAAATCTAGTTATGAATCTGTTAATTCTTTGCGGATAACTGAGTTTTTTTAAAAGAATTTAACAACAGAATAATTTGTTAAAGCAATTTCCTTTTTATCATTCATGGTAGTAGAAAGGAACATATATTAATCAAGTATTTCCCTTTGAACTTGGGAATCCATCTTGGGGGATTACCGAAGACCACGAAAGTCATGAAACCTTAAGGTTAAGACCAAAGTCAGAAAAGCAGAAATAAACTTCAGCTTTCCTATCCCATTGTCACCTCACTTGATAATGGAATGTAACTTATGTTACTATCACATTTCACAATTTGCAGGGTGTTCTACAGATTAAACCACCTTTCTTCCTTGTCATCTCACCAAAATTCACTTGGGGGAACAACAGAGAATGAGAAAACCCGAGAGGCATTTAAAAACTATTTTCATCATTTCAACAAAGGAGAAATTAAAACTTTGCCCTGCCTAAAATAAATGGAACATTACTTTATTCTACCTAATGAGATGAAGGTGCAAGATATCACTTTTAGCTACACTCACGCACTATGATTGATGATGGCTGTATACCATGGATTTGCCTGGGACAGTCCAGATTTATACCTATTGCTGTGGTGAATGATGAACATTACTCTCTTTCATCCTCAAAAGTCTACTGATTTCGTGATAAATTATATGCTTACCCTACTCAATATATATTGCTGATATCTGTTTGATTAGCCTTAAATACACCGTTATGTTCCTCCTAATTAGTTATATCTCTCAAATGGTAGCATATAAAATAAGCTAGTTGAGTGAAAAGAAGGATGTCGGAATCTCTAGTTTACTTAAGCCATAAAATTAAAGATTTATACAGATGAACTTTCTAAAAATCTTACTTGACAGAGTGTCTTCTTTAGGTTCGAAGAAACATCAACATCCTGAGCACTTTGATCATCTAGTTCAGAATCTGCTCCTGCAAAGCTGAACAGATAAACACTTCAGAAGGAATAAAATCTAATGTTTGAAAGCAGACAATAGTTAACAATGTATTTTATATTTCAAAATAGCTAGAAGAGAGGACATGAAATGTTCCCAACACAGAAATAATAAATATTAAATATATGAAGTGATGGGTACCCTAAATACCCTGAACTTGATTATTACACATCCTATGCATGTACCCTATAAATATGTACAAATACTACATATCAGTAAAAAAGATAACAAACACTTCATTAAAGAATTCATCAATGTTTTAAACAGGGACCAAAACAGAAAATTTAAAGTTAACTGGATTAAGTGATTTTAAAGATGTAAGGAGTTCTAAATTAGATGAAATCAACTCACATGTGATTCTTCTTTCATCAGCTGTAAAGACAGAAAAGAAAAATCTGTTTAAAATTATTTCTGTCTAAATCAAGTAAAATTTTTATTCTTAAAACATACATACATACCCTGGGAGCAAATGTAGAGAAGGTAGATAACAATTTTGATTCTACTGACAGTGGGGGCAGCTCTTCCAGTGGTCTGCCCTTGTGTATTTTCTCTTTCAAACTCACATATCTAACTTTTAAGTCTCCCAAAAGAGATAGTAGTGCTGATCCTAATTCCTTCTTACCAGAATTACTTGATAAATTCCTGTTCAAAATTTAAGTTCACAAAACAAAATTATTTAGGCCCAAGTCATCCATTGAACACTAACATTAATATATTATACGCTTAGTTCTAATTCTCTAGATCTTAAATTTTTTGCTTTTAAATGTTGAGTAAAAGAAAGGGAACCAGAATTAACGTGCTTTTCTAAGGGCAGTACAAACATCACTCAATGGATAAACCAGAGAGAATGTGGTAGAACGTCATCCAAAAACCCCCTGACTTCATTCTTACTTGGACTTTATATAAAGTTCAAACATATTACTTTTTCTAGGAAAAGTCCATTACCCCTAGGCCAGCTAACAAGCCCAGTTACAATCTAGCCCTCACTCTGCCCTTCATAAATGAAAATTTAAAAAAAAATTCCAGAATACACTTAAAGGTAGTGATATATTTCTTAAAAAATACAGAGTTAAAAATCAATAAACACCTATTTAATCCCTCCCTATTTTCCATTCCAAGTTTGTAAATATCACAACAATGACAATGACACATGTGACAGTGAACATTTAAAAGTTGCAGCTCTGCTTTCATGGCTCTCTGCATTGTTTTCTGACAGCACACTGATGGCAAATTCTCTGTCTCTTTAAACAGTTGAAATTTCCCGGGCGCGGTGGTTCACGCCTGTAATCCCAGCACTCTGGGAGGCCGAGGCGGGCAGATCATTTGAGCTCAGGAGTTCTAGCCTGAGCAAGAGCGAGACCCCCTCTCTACTAAAAATAGAAAGAAAATTATCTGGCCAACTAAAAAATATATATAGAAAAAAATTAGCCGGGCGTGGTAGCACATGCCTGTAGTCCCAGCTACTCGGGAGGCTGAGGCAGGAGGATCGCTTAAGCCCAGGAGTTTGAGGTTGCTGTGAGCGAGGCTGACGCCACGGCACTCTAGCCCGGGCGACAGAATGTGACTCTGTCTCCAAAAAAAAAAAAAAGTTGAAATTCTCTTTAAAATTAAAAAAAAAAAGGATTAGGTTAAGATTCCAAACATTTTTCTATAGTAATGACGGGCCTCTAGAAACATTTTAAATTTCTTGCATTTCCCTGTCAAGTTTAAATCGATTCTACTCAGGATAGAGAGGCTGTAGGAACACATAACAGCTTCAGAAAACAAGGATGTCAAGAATTACAACTAAATCTATGCTTTCTAGAAGTCAAGGAAGTAAACAATTCTCAAATTCATACGTTCTTTTACCAAGAAAGGATTCCAATCTAACGTAATAACTTTATCCAGAATCAATGTATTTTTCAACCTAAATCAAACTTTGGCCAAGATTTTTTTTAAGTGTTAAGCATTTTGGATGGAAACTGCTCTTAAACATATCATCTTTTTAACAGAAAATAATTTACATTTTCCTTAACATAAGCAAATATTTTGCTGTGCTATTACAATATATCCATCGAAAAGCCCCAAGTCCCTACGTCTTTTTGAGTGTTAATGTTATTGGAAGTCTTCCCCTGTTTCCAATTGCCACTTTCAGCTGTTCTCAATACTTCTGCTCCTGGAGTTGAGATGCCAGAATAAACTCATCAGAAGAATGAAGGAAGGAAGGAAAAAGTAAATGACCTCAGGACATTACAACTAATTCGGCTTCCTAGACACCTCCCTGTTTCTCTACCTTCCCACTTCCTCGTTCTTCATTGTGCTCTGAATTATAAGGGTATCTTAATAAATGCAAAGCAAATTATATAATAAGTTAAAATCAAGATTAAAATGCACCAGTGAAAGTAGCTATTTACTTCTTCAAATTTATGACATTTTCAAAAAACATTTTTTGTTTTTGTCCATAGGAGAATAAAATGAAAGAAAATGGAAAATTAAATCAGTATGAGTTTGGGCTGAACAGGTAAGATGCCAGGAGTTTCTGATGAAATTGAGACTGAAACCTCAATAAAAGAAGAGCTTTAATATTCTACATTGTTTTATTTATTTGTTTGAAGGCAACTGGCTGAAGCAGATGATTTTTTAAGGTCCCTTTTAGCTGTTATTCTGCATGGTGAAATATGCTACACAGAAAACAAATGCAATTTCGATTTCCCCCCACATGTATCTGCAAGCTCACACATCTGACGTGCCTCTCAGGATGTTTCTTGAAGTCTGTGATATCAGATGTTTTTCTTAATTCCAGGGAATCCTGAAAACATGATTTTCAATTAAATTATAAACATATGACAAATAACACATGGTCTATCGGGAGTTCCAAACTAGTATTAATAAAATGTAAAATTCAACTTCTAATGCACTTTGTGGCAATAGCAGCCAGGAGACGACAGAGCCAGTAATAATCTATATCCCCTTTGCCCTCATCTAGCATTTTCTCACAAAAGCCTCAATGTAATAAATGAACCAAAAACATTTCTTAGCATATACTGTCTCTTTATAAAGTCAAATAAAATTGTTATTAATCATATTGATTTTACCTTATTTAGAAAATTTCCATTAGGTTTTAAACTGTCAACTGAGGGAGATTTTCCTGATCCTTTTATCACAGCCGCCTGAGGATCTACCCAATCTTGACCGTACGACCACTCTGTATTACAAGCCACACTTCTGTGTTGCTCACTTTGCCATTCGCCAGGCCGTTTTTTATTCATCACTGTAATCTCTGTGTTGCTTGATGCAGATGCTACAGAAGATCTTGCACTTGTTGCCCTGCTGGTTGTGAAACAAGCCCTAAAATCAGTGCTAACATCCACAGTCCGATTAACTGTGACTGTGCAACTTGCTGCATCTGTCACTGATTTAGGATTTATTCCTTCCATATTGGGAAGGCATGTTTTATTTGTGGCACTGCTACTGGCAACTTTTAGGGAGCTACCTTCTTCTATTGCCTGAATATCTCTGACTGTAACCCCTGGTAGTGTACTAGAGAAATCTAAGGCTGGGTCAGGGGTGTTTCGTAGGCTTTTTATAATGTGAATAGTCACAGGCAGAAATTACTGAGTCATCAAAAACAGAGGTCCAGGAAGTTTGACAATCTTCACAGGGTTGCAGTAATGTCTCCAAAGCTCTGTCTTGAGGTAATGTGCTAGAATTTTTAAGGTGCTGTAATATTTTGTTCTCAACAATTGTATTTCCACAAAAATCTGTACTTTCAGTTATTGGAGATTTCACTTTTTCAGTATAAATTTTAGTTTTTAATGCTTTTTGAGGGTTCAAGAAACCACTCTTAGATTGAGATTCTTAGTTTCCAAGAGAACTGCTTCTTAGTATACTGTCATCAAATACTGTGTGGTACATTAAATTAGTCTCTTGTTCCTTACACTTTCATAATACTCTCTTAACATGACAGAATTCTGAAATTTGGAGACATGAGGTGAATCTGCTTCTCCATAAACATCAAGTGACTCTAAAGAAAAGATAGAACCACTTTCCAATTTAACATGATTATCTTCTAGATTGCTAGCACATTTAACTTCATAACCTGAATTTCTTAATTCAACAACTTCCAGATTAGATATACGTAATGTTTTTGTATGATCAAAAGATAAGTGGTTACTTATATATTCTTGTTCTTCTGCATTGTGAAATTCCTGCTGTGAGTCTTCATCTGTATCATGCTTTATCATATCTTCAGCAGTTTCTTTATATTCACCATCGGAAATCTTGTACATTCTTTCCAAGTCAACAGTCTTATTACCTTGATGTTCCAAAATATCGAAAAACACCTCCTTTCTTTTCTGCATTTCAGGATCTAATTCTGAACTTAAAAAAATAAGACTTTCCTGCTTCAGTTTTGAGTCTGAATAATGAATAGAGTATGTTTCATTTAAGGAAGCATAGTCAGCACTGTCTTCAAACTCACAGGACTGAGACTGAATACTCTCTGTTAGTACCTTAACTCACTGAAAAAGATGGCTCCGATAAATCTATTTTGTCAGTGTTGCTGATTCCTTTGTCATTAGCTCTTTGTTCTAGTGCCAAGGAATCCCAGTCATCATCAGGAAAAGTCAATTTGACTTCATTAAACCATTGGAAGAAAACAAATTTTCTTTCTTAGTTTTAGAAGGTTTATCTGATTAAAAAAAGGGATAAAATGTTAACAGCAGCAACATTATATAATTTAAACACTAAAAAAACCTTAGATACCATCTGGTCCAAGCTTTTCCCAGTACACAAATACTTTTTATATCATCCATGACAAACATCCCTTATATTAGCTGTTACAGACTGAACTGTGTCCCCCTACAATTCCCAAATTCATATATTGAAGCCCTAATCCACAATGTGACAGTATTCGTAGGTGGGGCCTTTGGGAGGTGATTATGTCTAGATGATTAGCACCCTTATAAGGGACAGGAGAGAGCTTTCCGCCCCTCTCTTATGTGAGGGCACAGCAAGAAGGCAGCCACCTACAAGCCAGGAAGAGATCTCTCACCAGAACCTGACTATGCGGACACCTTGATCTCAGATTTCCAGCTTCCAGAACTATGATTAAACGAACTTCTGTTGTTTTAGCCACTCAGTCTATGGTATTTTGTTATGGTTGCCTGAGAACACTAAGACAGTAGCCAAGATTCTGCTTGAATTTTCAATGGCAAGGAGTTGACTATTTATAGGGTAGCCACTGCTTGTAGGCAGGTCTAATAAGAAACTTTTTCTTATAAAATTAATAAATATTTGAGTGCTCCTACTGCCAGCCCTAGGCATTTTAACAACAAAGGAAAAGAAAACAGGAGTGCTGCCCTCAAATGCTTATTATGGATTTCGTAAGAGTCACAAATAAACACACAAAAATGTACTAAAGATAAAAGGGCTGACAGAGTTGTGCTGACAGAGCAGGTAAATGCTTGAGAAGAAAGAAGTAGGTTTCGGAGAAACTTTCTATTTAAAAAGTGTTTTGAAACAAAATAGACAAAATCATTTTAGGCAGCTCCAACAGCAAGTACAGTTAGCTGTGTGAAAGGAAAAGGCATTTTCAGGAAATTCTAAATTAGCTTGTCTGGAGAGCTCGATGGGAGCGACAAGACCTGTGAACTGAAAGTAGCCTTTTATGACGTGCTAAGGAGTATGGGGTCTTGTTCTAAGGCAATGGAAGACCACTGGCAGCTCCTTCAGTGGCTAATCACGTGACTGGAATTGGGATACTGGCAAGAGTCAGAATGAAGGCTTGAAGGAGGAGAGTAAAGGCAGGTAGACCAAGAGTGCAGAAGTGAGACTGAAAAACAGACTGGCATAAAAGTTCCACAACTGACCAACTCTTGGTGGCTGATTAGAATTGGCAGTGAGAGGAAGAGAGATATCAGTTGTTTTCAAATATTTTTTTGACTAAGATCACAATTTGAAACACATTTTATATCATGACCCAGTACACACATTCGACAATATATGTGTATATAAGTAAGAGGAAAATTTTACAAAATAGTAATTACTCCATTTCCAGTGTGTTCTGTTATTTTCTATTGTATTTCATTTCATTAAAAAAAACCTGATCACAATCAGCTAAACTGCTTTCATGACTCACCGACTGGCCACTATCTGCTTAATCATTCTAAGATAATACTATCGTTTACTACTTGGTACTACAGTTCAATGGGAATACTCGTTGCTAAGAAGATAGAGACTTTATGAAGAACAGATTTAGAGGGTAAAGAGGAAAAGTGAGGAGGAGGCAGAAGATAATGAGTTCAATTCCAGACAAGAGAACTTTGAGATTAGTGATACAACACCCAGATGTAAATGTCCAGTAAGCTGTTACAAATATGGGGTTGGAGATAAGAGATCTGTTTAGGAGTTCTTTACACATTCTAAATACTAATTCTTGTTTTCTAAAATGTATGATGTAAGTGAATTTTCCTAGTTTATTATCTTTTAATTTTTTTTTTTTTTTTCAAGAGACAAGGTCTTGCTATGTTGCTCAGGTTGGACCTGAACTCTTCAGCTTAAGCTATCTTCTTGCCTTAGACAGGACTACGGGCATGTGACATAGCACCTGGCTTAAACTTTTTATAGCACTTTGTTATACCAAAGTCTTTGAGATTATTTAGTTAAATGATCTGGTCTTTTCTTTTATGACTTCTGGGTTTTGTGTCTGGCCTTCCCTACCAGAATAATTACAAGACAATTCTCTTATAATTTATTCTAATTCTATGTGTTTCTGTATGTCTGACACTTAGCCTTTCTACATTATGTAGAATTTATTTTTCTCTCTAGCATAAGGTAGGCATCTAACTTAATTTCTTTCCAAAATGGATGGTCAATTGTCCTAACACCATTTGCTAAATAATCCATTGTTTTCCTTCTGAGTTGAAACAGCATCTTTGTCGTATCCTGCAATCTGTTTCTGTTTCATAATTTTCTAAGAGTCTACTTCTATTTATTCTGTTTCATTAATCTATTATCTTTTGTGTAACAGCATAATACTGTTTTAATTATTATAGCATCAGAGGATATTTTTGTATGTGCTAGGTTAAGCTTCTTCCTTTTTTGTTTTATTTTATATTCTCTCCCCTACATTAAATTTTTTAGACTCATTTTTTTTGGAAACATTTTGAATTGGATGAAAACTCCTACTGATATTTACTGGGAAAGAGAGAGAACCATTATCATGTCCAATCTCTAGCAACCTTTCCTTAATTCCAACATTTAATGTATGAATAGAAAGTACACTGTTTGTTCCATCAGGGTTCATGGCTGATGTCTTCATTGTATAATACATTCATTGTCTAATACTTTATCACTTTTAAATGGCCCTCTTTATCTTCTCATAATGGTTTTTGCATCAATTATACTATATTAATACTTAAGATCAAGTTCATTTTTTTAAGTTCCTTTGTTTCTTAACTTGCCTACCCTTTTATTTTAAACCTTTCTTTTCTGTTTTAAATGGGTCTCATGAACAATACAGGATGGGATTTTTGTTTTGACCTGGAATCTCTTAATAGTTTAAACCATAAGCCAGGCATAGTGGTGTGTGCCTACACTCCCAACTACTCAAGATACCGAGGCGGGAGGATCCCTTGAGCTGCAGTGAGCTATGGTCACACCACTGTACTCCAGCCTAGGTGACAGAGCCAGACACAATCTCAAAAAAAAAAAAAAAAAAAAAAGAAATAGTTTAAGCCGCATATATTCATGGGCACCTAAACTTTAGTCACTTGCTTTTTATGTTCTTGCTATTTCTTATTTTCTTTCTGCCATTAACAAAAAGACATTTCGGATTTGTGGGAAGAAAAAAACATATATAACTTATTAGGCAGCAGAAGTCAACCTGCCCGCTTTCCACCTATTACCCAAATGCAACTGTACCTGTCAACAGTTCTGGAAAGCCTGGCTGGACAGAAAGCCTGCTTCCTGCTGCCCTTCCCCTCCCTAAATCTTCCATTTCCCTGAAAGGTCTTGCCTAGACTGCCCATATCCACCAAAAATCACCTCAGTGAATTTGCCCAGTTAAAAACACACTGAGGCCGGGCGCAGTGGCTCACGCCTGTCACCCCAGCACTCTGGGAGGCCGAGGCGGGAGGATCGCTCGGTGAGGTCAGGAGTTCGAGGCCAGCCTGAGCAAGAGCGAGACCCCGTCTCTACTAAAAATAGAAAGAAATTAGCCAAACAACTAAAAATATATACAGAAAAAATTAGTCGGGCATGGTGGCGCACGCCTGCAGTCCCAGCTACTCGGGAGGCTGAGGCAGGAGGATCGCTTGAGCCCAGGAGGCTGAGGTTGCTGTGACCGAGGCTGACGCCACGGCACTCTAGCCCGGGCGACCGAGCGAGACTTTGTCTCAAAAAAAAAAAAAAAAAAAAACCCACACTGAATCTTACTACCTCACGGGAGGAAGGCTTAAAAAGTACCAACATTGGAGGGGGAACTGTTTGACACAGTTACATTTATCACCCCTTCCCACCCAGAATAAAGGCAGCTGGCCTGGACCCTCACCTTTCTGGAGATTTCCTCCATTCCTGTGGTCGCCTTTACCAGAAGCCATCTCCACCACTGCAGTGGCCTGCGTCACTCAAGGACATATAGTCTAGAAAAGGTACAAACATTGAACTATCATTACACTTGACATTATATTTTTAAAAAAACTATTAGAAATACAAGAAGGATGGGATCAAGCAGCAGTTATCATCAAAGATTCTAGCATCAGAGGGCTAATAAATAATAAAACTGGTAGAACATATGAGTAACTTTTTTTTCCTCTCTTTTTTTTTTTTTTTTTTGAGACAGACTCTCGCCCTGTCGCCCGGGCTAGAGTGCCGTGGCATCAGCCTCGCTCACAGCAGCCTCAGCCTCCTGGGCTCAAGCGATCCTCCTGCCTCAGCCTCCCGAGTAGCTGGGACGACAGGCATGCGCCACCACACCCGGCTCATTTTTTCTATATATTTTTAGTTGTCCAGCTAATTTGTTTCTATTTTTTAGCAGAGACAGGGTCTCGCTCTGGCTCAGGCTGGTCTCCAACTCCTGACCTCGAGCGATCCTCCCGCCTCGGCCTCCCAAGTGCTGGGATGACAGGCGTGAGCCACCGCGCCCGGCCCATATGAGTAACTTTTAAAAAAAGCATGAACTGACAGCGACATAGAGAACAAACGCATTCTTTTGAAATTTCTAAGGAACATCTAAGGAACCACCAATGCGTTAGGTCACCAAAAAAAAAGTCAAAAACCAAAAAAAACAAAACAAAAAAACCCAACAGACTCTTCAAGACTATAATATGATATTTATGTCAAACCTAGATCAAAAACATTTTCAAAACAAATTGTACACTTATTAAACACCAGCTGGGCATGGTGGCGCATGCCTGTCATCCCAGCACTCTGGGAGGCCGAGGCGGGAGGATCGCTTGAGGTCAGGAGTTCGAGACCAGCCTGAGCAAGAGCGAGACCCCCTCTCTACCAAAAATAGAAAGAAATTATGTGGCCAACTAAAAATATATATAGAAAAAATTAGCTGGGCATGGTGGCACATGCCTGTCATCCCAGCTACTCGGGAGGCTGAGGCAGGAGGATCTCTTAAAGCCAAGAGTTCGAGACCAGCCTGGGCAATATAGCAAGACCCCGTCTCTACAAAAAATAAGAAAAATGAGCCGGGCGTGGTGGCGCATGCCTGTAGTCCCAGCTACTCGGGAGGCTGAGGCAGGAGGATCGCTGGAGCCCAGGAATTTGAGGTTGCTGTGAGCGAGGCTGACGCCACGGCACTCCAGCCCGGGCGACAGAGCCAGACTCTATTTCAAAAAAAAAAAAAAAAACACAAAAAACCAATGACACGATATATTTCCATACAGTGGGGTCACTTTCAGCGACAAAAAGGAACAAACTACGGCAACATCACCTCCTGGATTAATCCCCAAACCATCACGCTGAATGCAAGAAGCTGTCACCCACCAGACAAAAGAGGTCACACGCCGTATGATGCCATTTAAATAAAACGTCCAGAAAAAAAACCAAATTTATAGAGAAAAGCCGAGGGGCGGCTCCCTGGGACGGGGCAGCAGGGGGGTGGCGGGCGGAGAAATTATAATTTCGCACGAGGGATTTTATTTGCGGGAAATAAATGCTCTAAAACCGATTTATGGTTTTATGTGGCGGTTGCGCCGCTTGAGAAAATTACTAAAAAAAAAAAAAAATCACCGAAATGAGAAAAATAAATAAACCTCGTAACCGCCTCGCAACGACGGTCTCGGGCGCTGCCAGACAGGGTTTTGGGGTGCAGGTCGCTGGGCGCCCCCCGAGGCCGAGCCCTCTCGGAAGGGGGTGAAGGCCTGAGCACCCGGGGCCACCTGGGGACGCGCAAGGTCGCGGTCCCCCCGCACCTCGCCGGCCCCGTCCCCAGCGCCGCGTGGGGTCCCGCGTGTCGCAGCCGGACGCGCCCCGGGGCGACCCTCGGCCACACAGGGCCCTGCTCAGCGGCCGCGCCCTGCCCGGTCGCGCTGCCCACTTTGCCGTCCCGCGTCCTCGCCTGTCGCGCCCGCCAACAGCGTCGCCGCGGCCGCCACGCGCGAGGCGTCTCCTCCCCACAGCCGCCTCGGCGCTAATGGCGCCGGGAACGCTGCCGCGGCGCCTGTCGGGTAAAAATGGCTGCCGGTGGCCCGCCCCCCCGCCTGACGAGGCACGCTCCTATTGGTCAGCGCGAACAGGGCGGCGCCGTGATTGGCCCGGCGTGCGGGCGCCAAAGCGCGGGAAGGCGGGCGCCCGTTTGGATGTTGCACGTTTGGCGGGAAAACGCAGTTTGCGCGGCGGGCCCGGCGGGCGGAGCCACCTGCGAAGACTTTCCTGCTCCGGTCTGGACCGGGGACTCTGCAAAGCCAACGTGGGAAAGTACTGGGGGCGCTGCCCCTGCAGGCAGAGGACAAACTGCCCCCGTTTGGGACCAGTGCGGCCACAGCCTGTCACCCTCGGTGGCCAGAGGGGGCCTGGTCGCCTTCCCTGCAGGGCTGTGTCCCCGCCGCGTGGCCCTGCTAGTGTCCCACATAGCTTGTCCTTTGACCCTCTTGCAGAAATACCGTTAGCAGGGCCGAGGGGCTAGTTGAGGTCAGTGACGCATGTGTTTGCCCCGGATGCAAAACCTAAGGGGTTGCCCCAAAAACCTCAGCCATCAAGATAAATAATATTGTCGCGCCCCTGTTTTAAAAAGTCAAAAGTAATGAAAAAAGATCCAAGATGAACAAAATATCCAAATCAGTACTCCATTTTTTTTTTTTTTTGCACCAGGCTCTAAACGGCTCCACAGGGCACGCTGTCTTTATCTAAAATTGGGCTATTTTGTGCACCACGGATTTTTTGCATTTTTTACTTTTTTAAGCAATTGCATGAAAGTATTATCTGATTACTGAATTTTTTGCATCCCCCCGCCGTTGAATTTTGTGCCTCGTCATCCCCGATAGCAAATTTCAACTTGCACAAAATGAACAACGCTGAAGGGATGCAGATGGCTTGATTTGCTGCTTTGTCGCGACATGTGCGTTGGTGAAGAGTGAGGGAGGGCTCTTTGGATAAGTGGCAGTGGGACGAGGGAGCTGTGAAGCTATGCCTGTCCCCAAATTGTCCCTTCAAAGGAGGCTGCCTCTGAAATGCACTTCGTGCATGGATTCATTCCGCAGATTTGTACTGTCCTGCCAGGGGCCAAGTGCTGGGCTTGGTGACTAGTGATCAGTGAGCATGGGTCCACCCGAAGTCACCTTGGGGGGACTTAATATACTTTACGGCAAGTCTTGCCCTTATCTAAGGGGCCTTGCAGTCGCTCTTAAAGTGTAAGTCTTGTCCTTTTGCAGTGGCTTTAATTTTTGAAATCACTCTACCATTTAAAGTTAATATCAGTGGATGAAGGGGGTGGCCAGGGCAGCAGCATGTTGTTGTGACGTGCTCGAGCCCAGTGGCCGTGCCCTCAACAGGCCAGCGCTTCACAGGGGAATGAAGTCTGGCCTGTGTTATAAAAAGGCCTTCAGGCTGAGGATCGCATTAGGCTGGACACTGTCCCCGTATCTGGGCAGATGGCATCAAGAACAGGACTTGTAGTTCTGGGCCGTTGTGACCCTGGAAGGGGTGGCTCTGGACGTGTGTCCATGGGAAGGGAACCCTGACACCAAGACAGCTAGAAACCACGTCCTACTCCAGGCCCCTTGACTCTTCTCCTTTGTCTGCTCCAACACAGCGAGAATTGTTAGGAATTTCTGTCCTGCGCTGGACATAAATTTGTCAAATGCTCATTCCACTCTTGGCCCCCTCTCTGTGCTCTGGGTACAACACAGAAATCGTCAAATCTTTCTTTCCTATGTCAGCCTTTCAAGCTGTGGAAAGCAGTGATCACGGCCAGCCTTATGGAGGATGACTGGGGTTTGGGGATACAGATAGGATGTTGTGCCACGAGGGGACAGGGGCCCGGACATACTGAGCACTGACATCACCTGTGTCACCAGGTTCCCAGATAGGTAATCTGTTGCAGGATGGTGACAGGTAATCTGTGCAGGATAGTGACGCTGTTGCTTGCAGGGAAGCCGCAGACCAGGTGGCAGGAGGGGCTGCGGGGGTGGGCGGGGGACAGTGCCGGAAGGGAGGCGGTTTTAAAAAGGCCAGGGGACCGTTTGCAGGGAAGACACTAAATCTCCTGTTACGGTGGCAGGTGAAAGAAACATACCCACTTAATGACTCAGTCGTCTTAGTGTAGCCGTGAGCTCCAGTGCCCAGTTGTCTTCCTCTGCCTGCCCCCTTTTTTTTTTTTTTTTTTTTTTGAGACAGAGTGTCACTTTGTTGCCCTGGCTTGAGTGAGTGCTGTGGCGTCAGCCTCGCTCACAGCAACCTCAGACTCCTGGGCTTAAGCGATCCTCCTGCCTCAGCCTCCCGAGTAGCTGGGACTACAGGCATGCGTCACCATGTCGGGCTAATTTTTTTTTATATATATATATATTTTATTTGGCCAGCTAATATGTTTCTATGTTTTTAGCAGAGACCGGGTCTTGCTCTTGTTCAGGCTGGTCTCGAACTCCTGACCTCGAGCGATCCTCCCACCTCGGCCTCCCAGAGTGCTGGGATGACAGGCGTGAGCCACTGCGCCACCCCCCCCCCCCCCCCCCCCCCCGCTTTTTTTGACAATGACTCTGGATACTGACCACTGGCCCTGTAGGCGTGGACCCTTGCTCCTCTTCATCTGAGTTCCCTGTGTCTGTCCATGTGCCCAGCCAGCGGCTCAGCCTCTTCTGCCAGGCAGTCCTACCCCGTCCATGGAATTGATTTGGGGTTTACATTGTTTTCATGTAAAGTTTTACATTTTTAAGAAATTGATCAGTCTGTGACTTCAGTGATCTTAGAGATTTTTTTACCCCATTTCGAGTTCAGAATAATCATTCATGTAATCATTTTTACTTACCTTTTGTTTTACATTTAATTCTTTGGCTTATAATTTGTAAATATCCTATTATTAAAGTTACATGTTTAATGTAGGAAATGCAGAAGAATATGAAGAAGTGGAAATCTCCCATAATTCTACTTCTCACAGAGCCTTATTTTGGATTTTTTGAGGGAGCTATACAGAGAGAGAAACCACCCAGATCTCAACATGGACTGTGATGTCCCTATACATGTTTAACCTCTCTTTTCAGGAGCCGTTACAATTATTTTATTCCACAAACACCTGCTGAGGTCTTGCTGCATATCAGGCAGGCCATAGAGTGCAAAGCTTCTTCTCAAAGAGCATACAGCTGACAGCAGAAAATATATTAGTGGCTAAAATGTGTGGAACGACAGGATGCGCACAAGGGTGACGCCATTTACAGACAAGTGTTTGAGGGAGTGTTGACAAAGTCTCAACAGCATGGAAGCCGCACCCTGGGAATCCTCAGGGAATGCGATGGGAAACTAAGGTAGAACGAAGCAGCCACGTGCCCTTTTGAGCAAGGCTGGGTGGTCCCACCACAGGGACCCGACTTCGCACTTTTGTAACATTGGTATTACCTGGTGGGAGCTCACTCACTGTCTTTTATCAAAATTACCTAGTCTAGTGGCAATGTCGCTGTGGTTTTTTAACTTCCAGATTGTTACAGCTGCTTTTTCGCTCCTGAGCTCAGCAGCGAAGGAATAATTACTCAGAACAGTGTTTAGAGAAGAGGAGAGACCAAAATCTAAAGGAGAAAATAGCCTCCTCAGGTAACTTCCTCCTGGTATTTATTTCCAAGGACACAGGGAAAGAGTCAGAGCCCTTTGCTAATTTCTTTATTCTCTTTTTTTTTTTTTTTTTTTTTGAGACACAGTCTTACTCCGTTGCCTGGGCTAGAGTGCCGTGGCATCAGCCTCGCTCACAGCAGCCTCAGACTCCTGGGCTCCAGCGATCCTCCTGCCTCAGCCTCCCGAGTAGCTGGGACTACAGGCATGCGCCACCACGCCCGGCTAATTTTTTCTATATATATTTTTAGCTGTCCAGATAATTTCTTTCTATTTTTAGTAGAGATGGGGTCTCGCTCTTGCTCAGGCTGGTCTCGAACTCCTGACCTCGAGCGATCCTCCTGCCTCGGCCTCCCAGTGTGCTGGGATCACAGGCGTGAGCCACCGCGCCCGGCCCAAGTAGACAATATTAAGAGACATTTTCAGCAAATACATAATGTGGTGGTTTAGAAAGTATGTCCCAATATTTTTGATACGTTTCTCAAGAAACAGAGCTAACTTACCTCTCCTGGAATGTCGTAAGTGATGCGATGTTACTTCCAAGATTAGGTTTAAAAAGACTATGGCTTCCACTTTGGGCTCTCTCTCTCTCTCTCTCTCTCTCTCTCTCTCTCTCTCCCTCTCTCTCTCTCTCTCTATCTTGGCTTTAGATGAGTCATTTAATAGAAGAGAGATAACCCAATTAATACTTTGGGTACATTTTGTTTCAAAGGACTTCCGAACTTACAAAGCAATGTCAATTTGCAACCTAAAAAATTGAACTTGTGATGTGAATATTTTAAAATCTTTTACATATCTCAGAAAAGAACTTCAGCTAGATATGAAATTAGATATGAAAACATTAGCTTCTACATGATGGATGGTGATTGAGATATATTAGGTCAAAAATACAAATTTTCCCGGCATTCTAAAATGAGAGACTGATGTTTCTTTTACTGCTTCATTTCACTGTATAAAACATAATGAAAATATTTGTGTTCAGTTTTCTGAATGTCTCTATAAAAAGAGTGATGGATACAGTTGTTAAAATCATTCAGTGCATACATACAAATGCTACGAATCACCTGTTTATGAAACTGTTGAAATAGAAGACATGAATTTAATGATCTTGTGCTCTTAGCCAATGCTCATTTTGGTTGAGTCATGAGTTTTACAAAGATTTACTTTTTGTTAACCGCAGTTCAAGATTTTCTTGAAACAAAAAGAAGCTCGTTAAATATTCATTAATTAAAGTACAAAATTGGCATTGTAACTTACATTTTCTCTCTGATTTTACATTACATATGAATGAGCTAAACTTGAAGTTCAAGAAGACCCTTATATGTGGTTGATCTAAACAAGTGTGAGGATTTATGTTGAAATGGAAACTTTTCGAATTACAAATCAATAATGATGATTTTAACACATGAATCAATATGTGTAAGATTTTAATTGTAATCCACAGTTATGTAAATTAGTTGCAAAAACTACAAGAAAAAGTTGAAGAGCACTTTGTTGATACTGATAAATTTAGAATTGCTTTTCAATTTATGTAATACATCTTTGAATTTGATGTATTGATCCTGAATCAACACAAGAGTTGATGAATTTACTTAATCTGTTAGTCGTTTTGAAACTGATATGCTTTTGCCTTAAAGTCAAATCAATTCTTCTTCTAAAAATAAATCAGTTTTATCAATGTAGGTACAAACATTAAAGGAAAATGCATTTTTGGTATTTAATTTAATTATTGGGAAACTTTTAAATATGTTTGGAACAAAACTCAGGTATATGAATCTACTTTTTTTTTTTTTTTCCAGAGACAGGGTCTCACTCTGTCACCCAGGCTGGAGTGCAGTGGCACTATCACAGCTCACTGCAACGTTGAACTTCTGGGCTCAAGCAATTCTCCTGCCTCAGCCTCTCAAGTAGCTAGGACTACAGCCATGTGCCACTACACCTAGCTAATTATTTACTTTTTAAAATTTTCTGTAGAGACAGAGTCTGAAACTCCTGGCCTCAAGCGATACTCTCATCTTAGCCTTCCAAAGTGTTGGGATTACAGGTATGAGCCACTGTGCCTGGCCTGAATCTACTTTTTCAACTACAAATGTTATGAAATCTTAACATAGATCGAGTATTCATGATGAAAACTTAGCATCTGAATTGAAAGCTTGCTATAAATATCAAATATTGGATTTTATATTTGCTATTTTGATTTGAAAATTTGCTATCAAGAAAGAATATAAAATATCTCATTAATCATTTAAAATGTGTATTATTACATGGTTAAATGATAATTTGCACATATTGGGTTAAATAAACTATATTATTAAAATTAACTTCATCTGTTTATTTTTTAACTGTAGCTACTAGAAAAATTTAAATTCCATAGGTAGCTCATATTATGTTTCTTTCTTTTTTTTTTTTTTTTTGAGACAGAGCCTCGCTTTGTTGCCCAGGCTAGAGTGCCGTGGTGTCAGCCTCGGTCACAGCAACCTCAGACTCCTGGGCTCAAGCGATCCTCCTGCCTCAGCCTCCCGAGTAGCTGGGACTACAGGCATGCGCCACCATGCCCGGCTCATTTTTCTATATATATTTTAGTTGGCCAGATAATTTCTTTCTATTTTTAGTAGAGACGGGGTCTCGCTCTTGCTCAGGCTGGTCTCGAACTCCTGACCTCGAGCGATCCTCCCGCCTCGGCCTCCCAGAGTGCTGGGATGACAGGCATGAGCCACCGCGCCCGGCCCATATTATGTTTCTATTGGACAATGCTGCTCTAGACATTCAAATGGCCAGGACTTTTTCATCCTTAGGTTTTAGTTTAAATGTCACCAACTCCATGAAGGCTTTGCTGACGGGACAGCAAAAGCAGTAACCTCCCCACACCCCACGCTTCTGACCACACACAATCTGGCTCATTCTCCATCCTACCACCTGCTTTCAGCTTTTTTCAGAGCACTTTCATCATCCGAAATCTTATGCCCTTACTATTTACAGGTTTATTGTCTGCATTCCCCACTATAAGAGGCCTGTTATATCCCTAGTGCTTGATTAAGTACTTGATCAATATTTAGTGAATTATAGTAAACTCCAGAGAGGCCACCTTCCAGAAAATTTGCAAAGTCATCCTTGATGAAATCATGAATCACACACACACGTACACACACACACACAAATAGGTGTTTAGGGTAAAAACAAAAATATTAAATTATTTTTGACATTACAATACACAAAAGAAATCGGTTTCTAACAGAAGTGATTCCTGGGTATTAAAAACCTTTTCTGAGGCCGGGCGCGGTGGCTCACACCTGTCACCCCAGCACCCTGGGAGGCCGAGGCGGGAGGATCGCTCGAGGTCAGGAGTTCGAGAGCAGCCTGAGCAAGAGCGAGACACCGCCTCTACTAAAAATAGAAAGAAATGATCTGGCCAACTAAAAATATATATAGAAAAAATTAGCCGGGCGTGGTGGCGCATGCCTGTAGTCCCAGCTACTCGGGAGGCCGAGGCAGGAGGATCGCTTGAGCCCAGGAGTCTGAGGTTGCTGTGAGCGAGGCTGACGCCACGGCACTCACTCTAGCCCGGGCGACAGAGCAAGACTCTGTCTCAAAAAAAAAAAAAACAGAAAACAAAAAACCTTTTCTGGCAATTATATTTTCCCCTGACTCAGTTTCTTCAGTTGTTTGTGCTGAATGAAGCAACTACCTTTTCTGAGATGAAATTTAGCAGATCTAACTCAGATTTTCCAACAAATTTTGTTTGCAAACTTGCTCTGCTGCTGTAATATGAATGTATTGACACCTGCATTCTCCCATGTTTGACTTTGCTAAATCTCAGGTGTGCTCAATCCTGGTACTTTATGGCCATTTTTTTCTGCGTCTGATGTTTTTTGACATTTGGTGGCACCAAAGCCAGCCAGCGTTTTTCTCTTTCCAACACCCCTCACACTGCCCAGTGGTTCATGAGAGGAGGGAAAGACGATTTTGTTCTTCTCTGGCATCTGAACCAAATGAGGCCTAGATTCTTAAAATTCTGTGGCTGTAAGGTTTTTGATATGGGACGATTAAGCCACGCTATCTTAAAATCACATTTAGCAAGACAGTGGTGGTGAAGAAATCCTGCCTTCAGTAGCCACCAAATCCCAGCCTTGCTGGGAAAATGCAAGCGAGGGCCCCCAGGCAGGCCGGAGCGGGGGGGGGGCGCAGACGCAGCCGGGACCAGCAAGCTGCTGATGGGGACCCAGCACGAGAGACCCTCAAGCAGGGGAAGCTCAGCACATCTGAGCTGGGGGGCAGAGCGCAGGGTTTCTGCAAAGCCACAGGGTGTCAGACATGGGTGCTGTCTCCGGAAGGTAAGAACGCAGTGGGCCCCTCGGGTGCCCATGGCCGTGGTGGGCCCAGCAGGCTGGGGGTGAAGGGTAGACACAGACTGCAGGACCCCCCTCCTGCAGGGCAGCTGCCCCCACTTCTAAATGCAGCACGGGAAGCTCTTGGGATTTGCAGTGTCAGCATGAAACTTCAGCTATTTCCAGTTTGGAGCTCTTTCGCCAAGTCTGTGGCGGTCTTGTTCCTATGCCAGCCCTGCGGATGGGCAGCTGTGCAGGGACGTCACCCAGCCACAGGCAGGGCCACCGCACGCAGGACCTGCTCAGCGTTCAGTGCGCCTGGGGACCAGGTGGGAGCCATCGTGCAAGCCAGGGCGCGCTGGGGAGCTGGCCGCACGCAGAGACGCACAGCGAGGGGACAGGCAGTGGCATCAAGGGTGTGGCAGCACATACAGAGCGGGGCTTGGAGTGTCTAGTCCTTGAGTGACCGGGAGCGACGTGGGAATCTAGCCCTGGAGGCTCTTGGGCACAAGGGCAGAGCCCCTGACCGCAGAGCCGGAAGCCTCTAAACCCCCAAGCACCCTCCACCCCGGGGCATCAGGGTCTCCCTGAATGTGGCCGCAGGTGCAGGGGTCAGGCAGGCCAGCAGCCAGCAGCTCTGTCCCCCTGCCACCGTCCCCAGGCTGCCATGTGGACATGTGGGCCACATCTGGCTCGGCAGACCGTAGAGACACACAAAGACACGCTTTTGCCCAGTTTGAGAATTTGCAACCGGCTGGCACTTCCCAACCCTGTGCCGCCTGTTGTGGCTGTCCCTGTGCGTGGCCAGTCCCTCCCTGAAGCCGCAGCCTCCTCCTGAAGGTCGGCATTCATCTGCTGTTCCCCAGGGGCTCAGCACTGTACGACCAGCAATCCAGATTTGCTAAATAATAACACAATTTACAAAAATACCAACTGTAGCTTTTGACTGTTTAGTTGACATCTTGACCTAAAATAGGAACTTTAAAACGGCATGGAAAACATCTCATTGGGATCCTGAACTGCGCTTGATGAATGCTGCCTATTCATGTCATCCACTTACGTGTCTTTTTTTTTTTTTTTTTGGAGACAGAGTCTGGCTCTGTCGCCCGGGCTAGAGTGCCGTGGCGTCAGCCTCGCTCACAGCAGCCTCAGACTCCTGGGCTCAAGCGATCCTCCTGCCTCAGCCTCCCGAGTAGCTGGGACTACAGGCATGCGCCACCACGCCCGGCTCATTTTTTCTATATATATTTTTAGTTGTGCAGCTAATTTCTTTCTATTTTTAGTAGAGACGGGGTCTCACTCTTGCTCAGGCTGGTCTCAAACTCCTGACCTCGAGCGATCCTCCCTCCTCGGCCTCCCAGAGTGCTGGGATGAGAGGCGTGAGCCACCGGGCCTGGGCTCCTGTAAAATAATTTAAAAGAGATTTATTCTGAGCCAAATTTGAGGATCATGACCCAGAGCCACGCCCAAAAGTCCTTGAGCAAGTGGACTCGCTGTGGCTCGGTGACCGTTTGGTTTTATACGTTTCAGGGAGACAGGGGTTCCAGGTAAAGTCATAAATCAATACGTGGGACTCATTACATTGGTTGGGGCCGAAAAGGTGGGCCCTCTGGAAGCAGGGGCTTACAAAGTTACAGGTGGGTTTAAAGATTCTTTGGCTTGTAATTGGGTAAAGACAGGAAGCTTTGTCTAAAGGCTGGGAATGTTTTAACACAGTTGGTGTTTATCAGAGACAAGCCAGGGGACATATATTTGTTGTGTAAATTGAGGGCCTTTAGGTTTGTCTTGCATACCCATAGGCTTGTTACAAAGGATGTCCCCAAGAAGGGAGGGGCATGATGAGGCACGTCTGACCTCCCTCCTCCTGGCAGGCAATTTAGTTTTAGGATATTCCTTTGGCCACGAGGGGATCCATTCAGTCAGCGGGTGGGGCGGGGGAGCCTTAAATTTTATTTTAGTTCACAAGATAAATACCTAAGAGTGGAATCGCTAGGCCACATGAGAACTGTATGTTTAACTTTATTAGAAACAGCAAAACTGTTATCCAAAGTGAAGAGCTTACATTTGCACCAGCAGTATATGAGAATTCCAGGTTCTCCACACCTGCTATTGTCCGTCTTGTAAAATTTGTGTCATTCCAGTGGGTTTGTTAGTGGCATGTCACCAAGTTTAAGTTTGCGTTTTCCTGATGTAAGCGTAGTTTAATGTGCCTATTGACCAATGATATCTTCTTTCACAAAATGTTCAGTTCCTCTGCCCATTTCTTACTGACTTGGTTTATTTCAGTATTCTTACTGAAGTGTCATAGAGTTCTGTATATATCCTGGATAGGAGTTCACTGACAGAGCTATGTATCTATGGTTCGTTCTAGAAGGAGATAATAGAGGAAATGACGAAGAATTAATATTTATAGAGATATTGGGTAAAAGATCCTAGTACTCAATCCAGCAAGCCCAGTGCAGAACAAATCAAAAAGGTATCCACATTTAGCCATATTATAGTGAAAACTGCAAAATTTACTAGAGAGAAAGAGAAAACCTTAAATACAGGCAATAGATTTTAGAAAAGACATCATTTATAAAGGTGTGGCCGTTAGACTCACGACAGTCTTCTTAACTGCAGCACTGGAATTCAAATGACTGCAATGACAGCTTCCATATGCCTTGAGAGAAAATAACTCTCAGCCTAGAATTACTTACCTTTCAGCGAAGAAATGGAAATAAAGACTTTTTTAGACAAAGTCTGAGAGGAAAGAAATTCTTTTTTTTTTTTTTGGAGCCAGAGTGTCACTCTGTTGCCCGGGCTAGAGTGCCGTGGCGTCAGCCTCGCTCACAGCAGCCTCAACCTCCTGGGCTCCAGCGATCCTCCTGCCTCAGCCTCCCGAGTAGCTGGGACTACAGGCACGCGCCACCACACCCGGCTCATTTTTTTCTATATATATTTTTAGTTGTCCACATAATTTCTTTCTATTTTTAGTAGAGACGGGGTCTCGCTCTTGCTCAGGCTGGTCTCGAACTCCTGACCTTGAGCGATCCTCCCGCCTCGGCCTCCCAGAGTGCTGAGGTGACAGGCGTGAGCCACCAAGCCCGGCTCAAAAAGATTTTCAGTTTTATTATCTGATAAGATTCAAATGACTGGAACAATAGCTTCCATATGTCTTGAGAGAAAATAACTCTCAGCCTAGAATTACTTCCCTTTCAGGGAAGAAATGGAAATAAAGACTTTTTTAGACAAAGTCTGAGAGCAAAGAAATTCCTAATGGTTTAACATTAGGTAGAAAAAAAAAATGATCCCAAACGAAAGTTCGGAAATGTAAGGATGAATAACGAGCAAAGTTGATAAATGCGGTTAAAATTAAAGCATGAACTATAAAATGTAAAAATAACATTCAATTTGTGAAAAATAATTAGGCCAGAGCAACTGTAACACCAGCAGCAGAATACAGAAACAACAAAGGATCATTAGCAGCAGAAAGAATAGTCATATCTTTACGTAACAGGCTATTACACTACAATAAAAATAAACTGTCACCTCACACATCAGGATGGATTAATTGCAAAAACGTAATGTCGAAGAAAGGAATAAATTGCAAAAGAATACTTGCAGAATGATTCCATTTCTGGAAAGTTCAAAAACCAGCAGCACAGAGGGACGTGTTTTTAAGGGATGCATACACAGGACCCATCGGTATGAAGACAAAAAAGGGGAAGAAATAGTTAACCCAGAATTAGGGACACTGGCAGAGGTGGCCGGAGCCGGCAGGAGGGGCCTATCCAAGGAGCTTCTGCTCTTTCTGAACCAAGGTGGTGGTTTCTCTGGGGTTTGCTTTATTCTTCAAACTGCACATATTTTAAAATACTTCCTTGCATGGGTAATTTCTTTTTCTTTCCTTCCTTCCTTCCTTCCTTCCTCCCTTCCTCCCTTCCTCCCTTCCTCCCTTCCTCCCTTCCTTCCTTCCTTCCTTCCTTCCTCGCTCCCTTCCTTCCTTCCTTTCTTTCTTCTTCCTTCCTTCCTTCCTTCCTTCCTTCCTTCCTTCCTTCCTTCCTTCCTTCCTTCCTTCCTTCCTTCCTTTCTTTCTTTCTTTCTTTCTTTCTTCTTTGTTTCTTTTTTTTTTTTTTTTTGAGACAGAGTGTCACTTTGTTGCCCTGGCTAGAGTGAGTGTCGTGGCATCAGCCTAGCTCACAGCAACCTCAACCTCCTGGGCTCAAGCGATCCTCCTGCCTCAGCCTCCCAAGTAGCTGGGACTACAGGCATGCGCCACCACGCCTGGCTCATTTTTTCTATGTATATATTTTTAGCTGTCCAGCTAATTTCTTTCTATTTTTTAGTAGAGACAGGGTCTTACTCTTACTCAGACTGGTCTCGAACTCCTGACCTCGAGCGATCCTCCCTCCTCGGCCTCCCAGAGTGCTGGGATGACAGGTGTGAGCCACCGCGCCCGGCCAGTAATTTCTAAATGAAACATTTTAAACAAGGAGTCAGTGGATGGCACCGAAGCCTGTTGGGGACCGTGGATGATAAACAGGGGTCGGGAGGTGGGATACGTAACGAAAGGATTCATTATCCCGCCTGTTCAGATCACTGTCGTGTTGCCAGCAGAGCTTTCCTTCTGTCCCCAGACATGCACGTCTTGGTCACATTCAGGCATCGACAGCCCGTTCTGCTCTGTTTTAGGGAACCAGTTCATTCAGTAGTAATCGCCATCATTTCAGTCAACTGTTTCTTTTTAGCTATTTCTCTTTTCCTCCACTGAAGACTGTTCTATGCCAGATTATCACACTGAACATGATATCCTAGTTCCATGGAAACGACATGATTCGAATGCTGTGTGGTTTTGAACACTTAGTACTATAGAAAGATGTGTATTTGGCTGAGTGTTGTTGTGAGTAGAATTCTATCAAGTGTTATCAAGAGGAATTTCCCATAGAATTGAAAAAGAAGGCCTAGTATTAGCCTTTAATTATTTTTCTCTGACAAAGGGACAAAGCATATAATTTTATTGTGACCATTATTTTTAGCTGTTTTATAATTTCAATAGATTTAGGGGGTACAAGTATTTTGGGTTACATGGATGAATTATATCATGCTGAGGTATTAGGGCTTTTTGGGTACAATGTACATGACTGTGATAATTTTTGATAATTGAGTTTAAAATGAAAATCGAAGTTTTAAAAAGGTATATGATTTAAAAAGATGTAATTTTCTAATTTTTAATTACATAATTTATTTTGAAGGCCGGGCATGGTGGCTCACGCCTGTCATCCCAGCACTCTGGGAGGCCGAGGCGGGAGGATCACTCGAGGTCAGGAGTTCGAGGCCAGCCTGAGCAAAAGCAAGACCCCGTCTCTACTAAAATGTAGAAAGAAATGATCTGGACAGCTAAAAACATATATAGAAAAAAATCAGAGGGGCATGGTGGCACATGCCTGTAGTCCCAGCTACTCGGGAGGCTGAGGCAGGAGGATCACTCGAGGTCAGGAATTCGAGACCAGCCTGAGGAAGAGCGAGACCCCGTCTCTACTAAAAATAGAAAGAAATTATATGGATAGTTAAAAATATATATAGAAAAAATGAGCCGGGCGTGGTGGCGCATGCCTGTAGTCCCAGCTACTCGGGAGGCTGAGGCAGGAGGATCGCTTGAGCCCAGGAGTTGGAGGTTTATATGAGCGAGGCTGACGCCACGGCACTCTAGCCCGGGCGACAGAGCGAGACTGTCTCAAAAAAAATAAAAATAAAAATAAAAATAAATAAATGAGGGAGACTGGCACTGTCATCAGTGCTGTTGGTACAACACGTGAGCCACACGGTGCAGGAAGCAGGGTCCCCCGTCATCCTGAAGAAAGAATAAAAGTCGGGTGGCTTTTCATCCGTGTGTGTGTGCACATTGTCCTCATGTGTATTAATAAGTATATATGGTGTATGTATATATATATATTTTTTTTTTGAGACAGAGTCCCACTCTGTCACCCAGGCTAGAGTGCCATGGCGTCAGCCTCACTCACAGCAGCCTCAGACTCCTGGGCTCAAGCGATCCTCCTGCCTCAGCCTCCCGAGTAGCTGGGTCTACAGGCATGCGCCACCACGCCCGGCTAATATTTTCTATACATATTTTTAGTTGGCCAGATCATTGCTTTCTATTTTTAGTAGAGACGGGGTCTCTCTCTTTCTCAGGCTGGTCTCGAACTCCTGACCTCGAGCGATCCTCCCGCCTCGGCCTCCCAGAGTGCTGGGGTGACAGGACTGAGCCACCACGCCCGGCCTACATGGTATATTTTATTAGAACTTCTTTCGTTCTGAAAATATTTTGAGGACAATTAGAAAGGTGACACAGAGTAAGGCTATATATATTAGAAGCGGATGAGAAGGATGAGGAAAAGAGAAATGAAGTTTAGGCTATAAAATAGAGCCAGGAGGAAACCCAACACGAGAAAGTCTTCCATGAATTCCTACAGCTTGTTAAGGATGTGTCACCAATTTGGCTTTCGGTACAAAAGGGGCAGGCTCAGCATTTTAGTGACCTCCATAAAGCAAATTTGTTGCCCAGGTGAACTGTAGCTATTGATCACAATCCTAAAACCAGTGGGAAATTTATCCCGAGGGTTTTCAGAAAGGTAACCGTTTTCTAATTGACGGCAGAGCGTAGCCCTGTGTCTTGAGTAGTCAAGGTTGGGCTTTCGGGTATGATTTTCACTAAACTGTCACTGTGGTGTGATGAAGAGCGTCCCAGGGCAGGGCTCTGCTGTTGCCTGTCCTCTTTTCCCAACTACCAAGGAAATGGACTGTACAACTTACAGTATATTTTAGGCCTGGTGCTGTGGCTCGTGCCTATAATCCTAACACTTTGGGAGGCCAAGGAGGGAGGATCGGTTGAGGCCAGGAGTTCAAGACCAGCCTGAGCAAGAGCAAGACCCCATCTCTACTAAAAATAGAAAGAAATGGGCCGGACAACTAAAACTACATATAGAAAAAAAAATGAGCCGGGCATGGTGGCGCATGCCTGTAGTCCCAGCTACTCGGGAGGCTGAGGCAGGAGGATCGCTTGAGCCCAGGGGTTGGAAGTTGCAGTGAGCTTTGGTAGTAACGCTGTACTCTATCCCAGGTAACAGAGCGAGACCTTGTCTACGAAAAAAGAAAAAAAAGACACCTCCCCCCCAAATTTACAATATGTTTAAACTTCGGATATGAAACAAGTACATTATTCTTGAACCTGTGGTGAGTTTTGCATCGTTACACAGATGTGTCATTTATATCAGTTGTGTCATTGTTATAGACTGGTAAGTTTTTTTTTTTTTTTTTTTGAGACAGAGTCTTACTGTAGTGGCCGGGCTAGAGTGCCGTGGCGTCAGCCTCGCTCACAGCAACCTCAGACTCCTGGGCTCCAGCGATCCTCCTGCCTCGGCCTCCCGAGTAGCTGGGACGACAGGCATGCGCCACCATGCCCGGCTCATTTTTTCTATATATATTTTTAGCTGTCCAGCCCATTTCTTTCTATTTTTAATAGAGACAGGGTCTCGCTCTTGTTCAGGCTGGTCTCGAACTCCTGACCTCGAGCGATCCTCCCGCCTCGGCCTCCCAAGTGCTAGGATGACAGGTGTGAGCCACCGCGCCCGGCCTAGCATGGGACCTTAAAAACAAATATTGACTTGCATACTACATGTTCTGTTGACTCCCATATGCCCATTTTTTATTGTGGGCCAGGTATCTATTTGAAATATAAACAGGACGGAGAGAGATACAGATACAGGCTCCAGGATGGTGCTGTCTGGTGTATAGTCAATCTCAGATCGCCTTGGTCTAATCAGGAGTGGACATGATTTGAAGGCAGGATTTTCGTGCTTGTGTGGACCAGTCTCTTTCTAAGTTTACCCTAAGCGTGACCTTTCAGGATCACAGCCTCGTCTCTGGCTGTTTATCAAGGCCCCCCTTCTCGCTGTGCCTGAATCACAGTTTTGGCCGCTGATTCCATGGGGTTGCTGGCTTCTGAGCCTCTCGGTTGCCTCTTCCATAATCGGCTAGATGCTCCTAAATTAAATAAGTTATTTTTTAGTATTTTGTTTTGGGTTTCTAGTTTTGAACAGAAGGATTGATGTGAAGGACTAATCAGCTATTATTGGTAGCAGGACATGCTTTCTCTCTCTCTTTCTCTGTATGCATGTATATATGTACGTATATGCACATATATCATTTTAAATCTTATCCTTTTTAATATTACACTGTAAGCATTTTCACATCATTGTTTTGGCTTTTTTTTTTTTTTTTTTTTGAGACAAAGTCTCACTCTGTCACCCAGGCTAGAGTGCCGTGGCATTAGCCTCGTTCACAGCAACCTCAGACTCCTGGGCTCCAGCGATCCTTCTGCCTCAGCCTCCCGAGTAGCTGGGACTACAGCATTTGCCACCACGCCCAGCTAATTTTTTTCTATATGTATATATTTAGCTGTCCATATAATTTCCTTCTGTTTTTAATAGAGACGGGGGTCTCACTCTTGCTCAGGCTGGTCTCGAACTCCTGACCTCGAGCGATCCTCCCGCCTCGGCCTCGCAGAGTGCTAGGATGACAGGCGTGAGCCACCGCGCCAGGCCCTTAGACCCTTTTTTAATATAAAATTTCATGATGTAAGGAACAGTTTTCTACATAAGTTTGTGCCTCATCTCAAATTATTTCCTTAGAAGTGGAATTATTGTCAAAATGATGGGATTGTCTGTAAGGCTATTGACATGGAATGCTAAACTGCTTTCCAGAAAGTGTTTTCAACAGCACTGTGTTGAGGGTGGCTGTCTCAATGTATCTTTGGTGGCATTGAGAATACTAGTTTTAAATGTCTTACTGATTTAACAGAGGAAAATGGTTTTCTTACTGTTTTAGTTTTACGTTTCATGGATATAAGCTTTTTGTTGTATTTGTTACAAATGTTTTTCTACTGTATTGTTTGCTTTTAATTTGCTGAATGGAAGTTAGGGGTAATAGCTTTGGACGCTAGGAAAAAAATGGGTTTCTGATGATTATGACATGAAGAAATTCCACATTTCTTTTATTTTTGTTGTTGAGACAGAGTCTCCCTCTGTCGCCCGGGCTAGAGTGAGTGCCATGGCGTCAGCCTCGCTCACAGCAGCCTCCAGCTCCTGGGCTCAAGCGATCCTCCTGCCTCGGCCTCCCGAGTAGCTGGGACTACAGGCATGCGCCACCACGCCCGGCTAATTTTTTTCTATTTTTAGTTGTTTGGCTAATTTCTTTATATTTTTCTAGTAGAGACGGGGTCTCTTGCTCAGGCTGGTCTTGAACTCCTGACCTCAAGCCATCGTCCCGCCTCTGCCTCCCAGAGTGCTGGGATGACAGGCGTGAGCCACCACTCCTGGCCCTCCATTAAAATTTTCATTTAAAATATATTTATTGAGCGCTGATTGTGTGCTGTAATCTCTCTGTCTCAATATCTGGCTTAAGGGAATACTCACATGTAGCATGTATAAAATTTTAAATTCTTGTCTGATATACAAATAAGACACAATTTTCTATCGTAACAGTAGAGATCTTGAATGTGGAAGTGTCATATGAGTGTTCCATATAGTTTATTTTTCCATTACCCATGCAATCTTAACTTTGAGACACATAAATAAAAATGATAGTAGAAAAAAAAATCTCAAAACCTTTTGGTATCTCAGTCTGCCGTAGGTCTCATCTTTTACTTTCATAGTATCCGTTGCATTTATAACTCTTAGTGAGGATTTTAAGATTTTGTCATCACCCAATCAATAAAAGCAAGGGATTTCACTCCTGGATCATTGGCCAGTGCTCACTCTTCCCTGAGATTGTTCTGTTACTGAAGCCCACTCTCCATAAAGTGTGAGGATGCACACATTGGAATGTGCCATTCACACAAAAAGCACTCCCCAAAATTGAATGAAACTCATTTCCAATAAAATGCTTATCATTAATGTTTGCTCTCATCAGCTTCTTAACCCGTGTCCAGTTACTGGAGACTTAAGCCCCGAGATCACGTAATTTACAGAACATAATTTAGGTTATATTTTCCCAAGTAGGATATGGGTTCCAGCAAGGAGCTTAACTGTTTTAAATTTGATTAGGGGCTGGGCGCGGTGGCTCACGCCTGTCACCCCAGCACTCTGGGAGGCCGAGGTTGGAGGATCGCTCGAGGTCAGGAGTTTGAGACCAGCCTGAGCAAGAGGAGACCCATCTCTACTAAAAATCAAAAGAAATGATTTGGACAGATAAAAATCTATATACAAAAAAATTAGCCAGGCATGGTGGCGCATGCCTGTAGTCCCAGCTACTCGGGAGGCTGAGGCAGGAGGATCGCTTGAGCCCAGGAGTCTGAGGCTGCTGTGAGCGAGGCTGACACCACAGCACTCTGGCCCGGGTGACAGAGCGAGACTCTGTCTCAAAAAAAAAAAAAAAATTTTTTTTATTTTTATTTATTTATTTTTTTTTCTGTTTTAACTTTTTATTAAAATGCTTAGAATACAGATTGACTTTCTTTCATAAAGACTGTTTTACTCTTCCTGAAATAGGACATATGCACTCTGATAAGAACAGAATGGAAAGTGTCAACTCATGGGAGTTCCCGTACAAGGTTCTGATCCTGTGTTTGGAGCTAAGCTCCTCACAGCAGCTGCTTTCAGGTATCTTATTATAAGAACGGTGTTCTGTGGGACAAGAAATAGACTGATGCTAACTGACTTTTCAATTCCCTCTTTCTCCAGTGGAATAAACCACTTGCACAAGAGCTGCCCTATGTAGAACCCATAGCTTGCAACCCATAGCTTGCAACAAAGTGATGAGGGAAAAATAGGGGGAAAAAACAAAAGCAAGAAAACTAAAACACTGAAGCAATCATACTTCTCGTGTCTCTGAACAGAGAAGTGTGAGTAACCTTTAACCAGAGGAAATAAAAAGATATGCAAGTTAACTACCTAGTTCATTCACGGTTAGCTAGATTTGTTCACTTAAGGCTTTAACACCTTTCCAAAGCAATAACTTTGTCTTAATCCAGCCATGCTTGCTAATAAATGAAATGCATGCATTTCCCAGACATACACGTCATTGAGCCTCTGCATTCAGGACCCGGCAGTGAAAAAGTGTGCTTTCCCAACAGGCCAGCCCTGAAGACTAAGAATGAGAGATCCAACTAAAGAATGACACTGTCACCCCAGTAATGTCATCCACAGGTTCCCTACCTCACATTGAAAAGGAATCCATTGAATTTAGTTCAATCCTCCACAAACAAGCATCATTACAGTTTCCAATTTCGAGGAAACTACCTCTAATCTTTTATTAAAGGAAAAGGGAATAAAGAGATTCTCTCATGTGAAGACCATCTCCTATCTTCTCATCTTTTACTACAAGGGTAGAAGATAGACTAAGGTCATGAAAATCCAGTTTCACCCACGGCACTAAGAAAATGGAACGCTATAAAAATAATCTTCATCACCCTAGTGGGGATGCTAATGCTTTCACACTGGGTGTTCACTGACAATAAATGATGCTGCCTCCAAAGGCACAGTTCTACAGGCAGTTTGTGAGTTAATGTTTTCCCTAACTTATTTCTAAAACGGAGACAGTCAATTTTATACCACCCCCCCGCAAAAACATCTGGAAAAGCTACAGATGTTACCTTTTACTTTAAACACCGATGAATGAAACAGGTGACTGATAAGGAGAAAAGATTGCAGAGAAAGAGTTCACGAACAGCCAAATGAAGACTAAATTCTGCAAGTGGAAATTTTAAAGCCCATCGAGTCAATCTTTCCTAAATTCAAACAATTACGACAATAACCCATTTTAAGTCCTCAACTCACAGAATTAAGAGCCTTTAAGCTGTTAACTTTGTCCTTTGTCCTCCTAGTCAGAAAAATTTCCCCCCTAGAATCTGTGCAAAAGTAACTGAGACACACCTGCAGTATGTGACAACATAAGAGATGGTGTCAACTCTTTCATGAGGTGAAAGTCACTTTTTATAATTCAAAATGAAAAAAGGTGCTATAGGGAAATGAAATTTCACAACAGTATAAAAGCAAAGACTGGCTGAAATTTGTAACTTTATAGGTAAAAATAATAATAACTCCCTCTGTAATTAACCCCTCCACAGTGACCAATCTACTACACATTCTGTGAGGAGCTTACCACAGTGGAAACCTGGAACTGCAGGGCCAGGGTTCTGCCCCTTTTCTAGCTCTCTGTGCACAAGGTCACGCCACCTACTAGGCTGTCGTAGAGACAGGTGAGCTCAGGGGAGCTTCTCTCCCCAGCTTGCTAACTCAGCAGGAGTTAAGTTCACCCACCTGAGCCATGGCCTCCAATGCGTATCTGTCCATAAATTCATGAAGTATCTAAATACCACTCATTAGTTAAAAAAAAAAAAAGAATAGGAAACTCTGGACCAAGTAAATTGTGAAGTCAAAAATTAAGAGGGATACCAGTTACATTAACAACACTTTCTTTAAAAAAATAGAATCACTTTCTTTGAAATCAACCCCATGATGGCACACAGTTTTACCCGGCAAATTCTGCCAGTTGCCAAGTCCCGGGATCCTGACCTGCACCAGCACATGGGGCAGCGTTACCTCCCCACAGTGTGGACAAGAGCACACGTCACCACTGGGCGATGAGACAGTTGACAAAGACTCTTGGCTGCTCAACGCCAGACTTGGTGGGAGAGCTTTCCTTGTTGTATTAGGAAAGTTCATGAGGACGCTGTGAATAGGATTAGTCCAGAGAAGTAAAGCTCTTTTGTTTCCACTGTCCAAACATCACTCAGGGGAAACTCTCGCCGTAGCCTTGCCTCTTGAGCACACTGCACACGAACACTTCCATGGGGCGGGCATTCAGCTCCTTCAGGGTCACACTCCCCTTTCCTGTGGTCTGTCCACAAAGCCCAAATATCTCACTGAGTTCTTCTTCACTGATTGCATCTGTTCCGTCAATTTGGTTACCCAAAATAAGGATTGGCACACTGGATATTGTTTCATCAGGCATTAAAGCATTAAGCTCAACTTTGGATTCCATGGGGAGAGAATGATTATTAGCACAGTCCACCAGAAAGACAATCCCAGTAATTGCTGGGAGATAATTTTTCCAAACCCGTCGTGCTTGCTCATGCCCACCAAGATCAAAAGTTGTAAAAGTCATTCCAGACTCTGTCTCAAAAAAAAAAAAAAAAAAAAATTTTAGGGGTCCACAACATTCAGGAATATCGTTCTCCTTAACAAATATTCAGATAAGGAGCGTAATAAGAAGGAAAGGAACATGTTTTTAACTGACTGCATTAGTAGGCTCAATCCTGAGATGCGTTTTGGTAAGAGTACCTTCTCATCTGTGATCAAGGTAGTGGATTTGAGTATTAAATGAAGAGCTGTGTGAATAAATTGTTGCCTTAAAATTTCACACCGTCAAACGATATAAAGAAATGGAAAATGCTCATATGTGTTGTGACAGAAACAGAAATCACACTGGACCACGGGGACAAGGATGGTCTCTCAGAGGTTTCTCTGCCCAACCTGTTTGAGACCATTGATACACACTGTGCTTTTCACGTCTGTGTTGCTTTTGCATGTGACATCGATGTCACTTCTCTCCTCAGACAATGTCCATGCATCCTAAGAATAAAGTCATAGTCTACAAATGCTTTCATCTGTTGTACTGTTAATTTTAATCACATTTTGCATTAAGTCGAATACAATCTGGCCGGGCGCGGTGGCTCACGCCTGTCACCCCAGCACTCGGGGAGGCTGAGGCAGGAGGATCGCTCAAGGTCAGGAGTTCGAGACCAGCCTGAGCAAGAGCGAGACCCTGTGTCTACTGAAAAAATAGAAATGATCCGGCCAACTAAAAATATATATAAAAAAAATGAGCCGGGCGTGGTGGCGCATGCCTGTAGTCCCAGCTACTCGGGAGGCTGAGGCAGGAGGATCGCTGGAGCCCAGGAGGTAGAGGTTGCCGTGAGCGAGGCTGATGCCACAGCACTCTAGAGCCCAGGCGACAGAGCCACACTCTGTCTCAAAAAAAAAAAAAAAAAAGTAGAATACAATTGAACAGGACACAAATAATTTTTACAAAGAAAATATATACAAGCTCCAACCATTTGCTGTATTTTCCACTTTCCCCACTTTTCTATAGCTATGCTACTATTTCCATTTCTCTCCACCTCCCTCCTTCACAAGACACACACTACGTTTTGTTGTTGCTAGTGGTGACATTATTGTCTTTTCTGAGATTAGTAGCATTATCTATTTCGAGACGAATGTGGGAAGAAAACCACCAGAGATTATTCAAAACCACTGTTTTATTTACACAACGTGTTTTCTCAGTATAACAACTCAAAATATTATTACAGATGCTACGGTTTAGACGTCCCCCCAAAAGGCACATATTGGGAACTTAACCCGGAACGCAACAGCGTGGGGAGGCAGGGCTGGCTACGTCCTCATGGATGGATGAGTGTCACTGTGACAGTGGACCTGTCACAAAAGCCAGGTCAGCCCCGTGTCACTTTTTCTCGTACGTGGCCCTCTGCCCATCTACCCTCCATTATGGAAGGACGCAGCCAGGATGCCCTCAGAAGATGCAGCGCCTTAATCTGGAACTTTCCAGCACCCAGAACCTTGAGTCAAATAAATTTCTTTTCACTATACATTCCTCAACCTGCAGGATTCTCTCCCAGCAGCATAAAAATAAACGAAAACAGAAAAATCAGTACCAAACACTGAGGCCACCTCTATAACGTATATCCAAAAAATCTAGAAGTCGCTTGAAAACAGGGTCGTGGGTAGAATGTGGAGGACAAAAACTAGAAAATCCTACAGTGCCACGCGTGGAGCATCAGGGGTCATTCTGGGAGAACTCAGGGGCCAGAAAACGGAAAGAAAGTCTGGAACTTTCTGGGGGTTATCGGAGTGGTCATGAGCAGAATGTGGGTAGAAATATGGTAGGTAAAGGCTACTGTGATGAAGTCTCAGGTGGAAATGAGGAAGAAGGTACTGGAAACCGGACTGAAGGCCGTTCTTGTTACAGAGCTGCAAAGAACGTGACAAAATTGTGTTTGTTTTCTAGAACCGTGTGGAAGGCAGAACTGAAGAGCACCAACTTCGGCAAATCGTGGGAAGGCAGAAATATAAAAATTAAAAGGAAAAAAAAAGAAAAAAAAAAAGAAAAAAAAAGAAAAGACAAAAAAAAAAAAAGAAAAGACAAAAAAAAAAAAGAAAAGAAAAGAAAAAAAAAAGGAAAAGAAAAAAAAAAAAAGGAAAAGAAAAAAAAAAAAAAGGAAAAGAAAAAAAAAAAGTACCAACTAATAACAGGATACCTGCAAGAAATATTTACGTAGCAAAGAGTTCAAGGTGCTGCCCGGCTTCTTACAGGAAAATGAAAGAAGAGAGAATGAGGTCAAGACGGAATTTCTAATTAAAAGGGAAGCAGGATGGAATGATCTGGAAAACTCTCAGACTTGCTGTGCAAAAAATAAAAAAGTATATTCAGGAAAGAATACGGAGGGCGTGGCCAAGCTGTAGTTTGCTAAGGTGCTTAACACAGATGGAAGAAAAACAATGGGACAATGACCTCGGAGTCATTTCTGAGGTCTTTGAGGCAAGCTAGGACATCCAGAGCAAGGTTTACAGTGTTGCCCGAGGGACGTCACCATTTGGTGCCATGCGTCACCTTGGGACCCTGCTCCCGGAACTCCGGTGTGGCCTCTCTTGGCCACCCAAGTCACGGTCAAGGGGACCCATCACTTCAAGATACAAGATGCCAACCACGGGAGTGTTCCTGTGGTCCTCATTCTGCGGGTGCACAGAACGGAGGCACCGTGGGGCCATGGTGGCTCCACCCAGATTCCCAAGGATGCGGCTGACATCCTGGGGACTCAGGCAGAGACCTGTCCCAGCGACGAAGCCACCAAAGAGACCACCGATAAGACAACGCCCAGTGACATCACAGGAGTGAGGCCACCGCGGATTCTAAGCGGTGTCTAGTGGCATCGTGACAGTGGAAAAGCCTCCACAATCCCGGAACTGTGGGGCCATCAGGGGACAGCTGCAGCCCGGGAAGCTGCAGGCACATGAACTTGACCTGCAAAACCTGCCGCGGGGACTGAGCCCAGCAGAGCCGCAGGGACACAGCTGTCTGTGGCCGTGGGGGTCCAGCCCCCACACCCCAGCGTGCCCAACACGGTTTCCTTGCCTACTTTTCTCTTTTCGTGGCCTGGCCTCCCCCTGCCTACAACAACAGGGACGGCAATGTCCCCATCTTTGGTCCCGGGCTCCCGGGTCAGCCAGATGACTCATCTTCTCTGGGGCCGGGGGACAAAGACCCAGAGGGGTGGCTCTGTCTCGGAGCCCAGACCCGACGGGCAGGACGAGGCTGGGGCCTTTCGGCAGAGGCACGGTGACAACATAAGTCACAGGTGGGTCCCCTGGGCAGAGGACCCGTGGGAAGGGTCCAGCGTCTCCGAGCCAGTGGAGCAGGGAGAGGAGGTGGGCAGGGGACAGGGGACATGGCTCTAGAGACGCATGCTGGGCCCTCCCGGGTCGTGGGGCCCGAGTCACAGCCCGGCGCCCCCGGGGGGCTCCGCAGCCTGCTCCTGCCGCAGCTGCGCCCACTCCTGTGCCGTTTTCTGCAGGGCCTGGGTCTTCTCCTCGTCCACCTGGACGTAGGTCACCTCCTCGCGGGGACGGACGGCAGACGGGGACAGCTGAGGGGACAGCGTGGGGATGGGGGTGTGTGGGAGCTGCCGGCAAGGGGAGGCCAAGGCGGCGGCTGCGTCCCCAGCTGTCCTAGCGGAAGGCCCTGCCTGCACCCTGGTGGCCTCTGCGGCCACCTCCCCGTCCCGGCTGTGACTCTAAGGCCCGAGCTACAGCCTGTCGTCCCTCCTGCCGGCCTCCTCACGCCCCAGCTCCCGGGAGGACCAGCCTGTCCCCAGCCTGGTGACAGCCCAGGCTTCCGCTCTGCCTGCGGCCACCCATCCAGGGGGGGAATCTGGGTGCCAGCTGTGGCCCCTACGCGGGTGACCCGGGGAGCCCCTGCCCCCCGCCGTTCCCACCAGCTGGCCACGTGTGCTGCCCGGGGAACCGTCCCTGGGCCCGATGTCCCCGTGCCAATGCACAGGGCTGCAGGGACACCCCCAGACGGAGAGTTCTCCTGCAAGAGCTCAGGCCCAGGAGGGGGTCGGGTCGCGACACGGGGCCGGGCAGAGCGGGGACGGTCCCCGTGCTCCGAGAGGGGGCAGCGGGAGCCCCGCGCCCCAAGACCACGGCCCCCCAGGCTGCAGAAGCCAGCGGGGACCGGGCACACGGCGGGGCCAGCCCCCCGGTGCAGGGCTGGGGGCCCACCGACCCCACTTGTGCCCCCCGTACCTGGCACAACTCGAAGTCCAAGGTCACATAGTGGACGTTGTCACGGCTCTTCCCGGGGGCTGGGCTCTCGGAGCCCTGGGGAACCGGAGACGCAGTCGCCGCATCCTGCTGTCACCAGGGGGGAAAAAAAAAAACCGCCAGTGACTGTAGGGACCAGAGTGACCCCACCCAGAGAAAGGAACGGCCCTCTGGGAGCGGGACTTCTAGAACACCGAGTCCTACTCTGAGCCACACGCTGGGACCCTCCCGGCTGTCACTCACAGCCTCGCAGCAGCCCCGTGACACAGGTGTCGTCACTGCTCCCGCTGTTAGACACACACACAGGCCTGTGGCTCTGAGCAGCGGGGGAATGGCCAAGTCTGTTTTCTGTCCTAAACCTGCGTCACCCCCTCACACCACGTGGCTTCCCTTGTAGGCCATCGGGCCGAATGCCATCTGCAGCCTCTTCCCCGTCCCGCCTCTGCCTGCTGTCCCCTAAGAAGGTGGCCCGTTTCTGCCACCCGCTGGGTGCCAGATGGCTTTCTATCTGTGACACCAACGGGGCCCCGAGCGGGACAGTCACACGGGGCAGCGTGTGACCTCCCAGGGCGCCATCACCTCCGGGCTGCTCCTGCAGGTGACACACCCGGGGTCCTGCCCCCTGCTCGACGAGACCACCCCCTTCTGGAACTTTCCTGAGTCTCATTCTAGAAAGAAAGGCCCTGCCGTGCTGGCTGGTTGCTTCGTTCTCTCGGCATCTGCCAGCAAGAGTGCCGGGCGGCTCGGCCTTGTCAGGGAGCGTCTCGGGGGGGACAGGGACACTCTGCCTGTGCTGACATCGGCCATAGCGCCCCCCTCTGTGAGCTGGGGACACGTGTGTCCCCCACGGCCAAGCAGAAATCTCCGGCTCTGCCTCTCGGGGGGGCAGGACCTCGCTGCCGTGCCGGTCACGAGGGAGGCATGCGGCCGAGACCGACTCTTCCTTGGGGACAGGGACCTCATCTTCCTGTCACCTAACGCCTGCTCAAGGAGGCTTTGCAGCCGCAGATGTGACCACAAACGACGCCAGGCGTGGCTCAGGGGAGGTGGCCCAGTGGGGAGGTGGGGACTGAGTGGCAGGCGCTAGGGGACGCTGCTGGTGACCCCGGGACTCACCTTGGGCCCAGGGCTGCCTGCAGCGTCTCCCGAGTCTGTGCTGGGGACGGTCTCGGCGGAGACGGGGCGGCTGTCGTGGGAAGGGGACAAGAGCCACGCGGAGCAGGCCTCAGCTGTGCTGTCCCAGCGCCAGCCCCCAGCTGGCCCAACCCTCGCGCACCCCGACTGCACGCTCGCTTCTCAGATTCAGGCCGGGAACGGGCGTCCCCCTCCACGGACAAGGCCACCAAGCCCCGCGAGACCCAGCGACCATCGGCTACCGGCGGCGGCGGAATCCAGCCGTCCTGACCCACGGCCACCAACTGTCCGCTCGTGTCCTGCGGCGGCCGAGCCGGATCCCGCGGCCACACACTCACCTGGGCCCGAGCCCAGACCTGCCGGCGGGGGAGGAGCAGGTGTCGACGACGGTGACATCTCTCAGGGTGACAGGCGGAGGCTGTGCTGAAGGAGGAAGCCAGTAATGACACCAGACACCACTTACACCCGACACCCGGGGCCCGCACACTCCGGTGTGACGACGCAGAGACTGAGGCCCGGCGGGGTCACGTCACCTGTGCCCACAGCGACAGGCATGAGGCTCACGTCTGCTGATCCGGCTGAATCACACCGGACTGTCACAGCCCGGAACGGGGACACGTGCTTCGACATCGGACTTCCTGCCGCGGTTTACAAGCGAAGTGGAGGTGGCCACTGTGACCGCTCCCTGTCACCCCCGGACAGCCGTGCAGCCCGCGGTGGTGGCGGTTGGATGCCAGGAGCTGCCGGGCTCAAAGCCCCTGTCACAGCCAGACCCCCCAGGGCCCGATGCCACCCGGCTCCCCACTCCTCCCCGAGCCCAGGGCCGGTCCAAGGCTCACAGGGTGAGGTGGCAGCAGACAGGGACCAAACTGTGGCTCCTCTGGCTGGTCCATCCTCGTGCAGGGCACAGGTCCCCCCCGTGTCACCCGCCCTGTGCCAGAGCCCCTGTCCTGCCCACTCTGCTTCTAAACACACCTGGGAGGCGCGAGTCACTGTCCCCACCGCACAGATGGGAAAACGGGGACTCAGAGAACTCGCGTGATTTGCTCAAAGTCACAAAGCCCCTGTCCGCGATCTGCCCTGACCCCTGGGCAGACGCAAAGGGTCCCTGGAGCATGTCCAGAGACGGGACAGGGACAAGAGCAGCTTACTTTTCCGGCCAGGCTTGAGGCTACGGTCGACGGGGGGTGGCAGGAGCTCCTGTCCCCGGCTGGGGCTGCGGGACCCGGGAAGGGCAGCGGGCAGGGAGCCCTGCAGGGTGGAGTCCTGGAGCCCGGGGCCCGTGGGGACAGAGATGTCACCCCCGTCCCGCTCCGAGGCCAGCAGGTCGGGGGGGGCGGGCTGCATGAGCACGTAGACGTCTTCGGAACTGGCGCTGTCCCGTCGGCCCACGGCTGCTTTCCCCGGCTGGGCAGAGGGACACAGAAAGAAACTGTCCTTGGTGGCCGGGTCTACACAGGCTTCCGGATCCCAACCGGGCGGAGGGCAGTGCGGGTGTGGACCGTGCCGGTCTGGCTCAGAGCCTGCCGGGCACTCCGGTCAGACTTGCAGGGCCAGATCCGCCACTCGGGCTCCGATCTGGGGTCCCCAGGGGGCCACCAAGCGGCAGGCAGAGCTGTGTGGCTGTGGCTTCCCCCAGCTCCTGCCCTGTCCGCCCTTGGCCTCGGCGACCGAATCCTGCTTCGCAGGGGCCCGAAGCCAGGCCCCGTCTGCCCGCCTGAGTCCCCGCAGACCGGTGCTCGGCCCCTGCCACAGGGCAGCCTGGGATCCGCCGCCTGGCCTGTCACCAACACTCCTGCCTGGCATCTCCCGCTCATCCCCCGCCTCCGGGGACGCAGCTGCCTGGGGACGTGCACCCCCGGCGGCGGGCTGGACTTTCTGGTCCCCTGCAGCCGCGGTGGGCTGCGTGACTCAGTTTCCCCAAGCACGCACGTTTTTCCAGCTAGGCCGCCTGCGTCCTCCCTGTCCCAAAACTCAACCCGGAGTTGTGAACTGAGACGAGCCCCTTGGCAAGGCTCCAGGAGGGGGACAGCGGCACTCTCGGGTTGTGCCTTTAGTGCCCCGGGGGTGGCCTTTGACGTACCTGTGTGGTCTGAGGACCCCGGTCGGCCCGGCTGGCTGGGAAAGCCCTGCCTCGATCGCTCCCGGATGCGACAGGCCAGCCGGCACTGGCACCACCAGGCAGGGGCTTCGTGCACATTCCACAGGAACAAGCTGCGACAGAGGGAGGACGGGGCACATGTTGATCTGCGTGTGGGACACTCCGCGTCCCCTCTGCAGGGCTGTTCAGGGCCTCCCGCACTCAGCCCGGGTGGCCGGGCACTATTGTCACACCCGACCTCTTTGCTCAGCCTCGTCCCTGCAGTGCCAGACCCGGCACGGTGTCGGCCTCCCAGGGTCCCCTGGACTCTCCCCTCACGTCACACCTCTGCACCCCTCCTACGGCACCAGCCGGTGTCCTGCTCAGCCCGGCTGTCACCTCCAGGAACACAAGTGACAGTGCTTGTACTAAATTACACACGCCGGTTTCATTTCGTTTTATACGCAGATGCGAGCTCTGATGGGCTAGGCCACCTTTTCTTTTCTTTTTTTTTTTTCTGAGACAGAGTCTGGCTCTGTCGCCCCGGCTAGAGTGCCGTGGCGTCAGCCTCGCTCACAGCAGCCTCAGCCTCCTGGGCTCAAGCGATCCTCCTGCCTCGGCCTCCCGAGTAGCCGGGACTACAGGCATGTGCCACCACGCCCGGCTCATTTTTTCTATATATATTTTTAGCTGTCCAGCTAATTTCTTTCTATTTCTAGTAGAGATGGGGTCTCACTACATTGGCCAGTCTGGTCTCGAACTCCTGACCTCGAGCGATCCTCCCGCCTCGGCCTCCCAGAGTGCTGGGGTGACAGGCGTGAGCCTCCGTGCCCGGCCTCCTTTTGTGTTAATAGTCCGCTGGTCCACGTGGCTTCGGCTCGGTTTGGACCGCTCTCCTCAACCCACTTTTTAAACCTTTACTCCGATTTACATAAATTAAATACAGTGACCTGGACTTCCAAACCCGTCACACGGTGCTCTGTGGTTCCCCCAGAATGTTCCATCTCCCTTGGCAGAACCCTGACTGCCCCGAGGCCGGGCCTGCCACAGCCTTGCCATCGAGGGTGTCCGCTGACGACAGCCAGTGCTGGGGACCCGGCTGGCAAGGGCTGGGCAGAAGATGACAGATCCGGGGGGCACCAGCCCTCTGCGTGGCTCCTGAGTGTCCCTCGGCCACAGGGACCGAGGGTCAGGAGAACAGTGAGACCCCCATGCCACCTCCCTGTCCCTCTGGGCTGTGGCGGGGCTGACACTGACCTCGGGTACGTCGGGCGCTGGCCACCGCAGGAAGGTCCCTGTGCCTGGGGACGGGGGGCGGCGACAGAGACCGATCTGCCACTTTTCGTCATCGAAGACCTCTGCCAAGAGCTGTCCCACTGCGGCGTTTCCTTCTGATCGGGCCTGGTGAGCCGGGGTCGGGGGGCTGTGGCCGAGGCCCCGAGGGTGGCCGCTGCCCTGGCACTGCGGCTGCTGTCCCTTGAGAACGTCCTGGGCGCTGGGGTGGCCGAGAGTGGGGTGGCCGCAGGCCCCGCGCTGTGCCGCGGGAGGGTCCCCGGCTCCCGGCTCAGGGTGTCGCTGGGCCTCCTGAAGGTGCCCGCGTCCTCCTGTTCCGCCTCGGGGCTTGCAGAGCTGTCCCTGCGGCGGCCACGGGGGGTCAGGCTCCAGGGCAGGTCCCAGGTCCTGCCCCTGAATTCCGGCTGGTGCCGGCTCGGCTTGGGAAGGCCAGAGACACCCTGGGCTTCGCGGTGGGCCTGGCAGTCACATTGTCCCCCGCCCCAGGCTGGCGTCTGCACGGCTACGTTTCTCCTCATGAGAGACGGGGCCCTGGTGCCCTGGGAGAAGCTGGCACTCCTGCGGAGAGACAGAAGGGACAGCGTGGGGGTGACAGGGGACCGGGACAGCCCGGGAGGCCGGCGGGGGACGCTCCAAGCCCCGCGCCGCGGGTCGTGCAGAGGAAGCACGGGCTGGGGGGACAGGCGGGCCTGGGGTTCAGGTGGCATCGGCCACCTGCCGGCTCAGGGGTCAGTCGGGGACCTTCTTTTTCTGAACTTCCAACCGGGCGTCTGCAAAGGGGACGATTTAAATCACACTTCGGGGGCTGCTGGAAGCTTCCAGACTTTTGCTACAGCCCTGCAGCTAGTGAACAGACCCCCGTCAGTGCCGGGGGACGATGATTTCAAGACCTCGCGCCCTGCTCCCAGGCCACCGCGCCCGCGGCGGAGGGGACAGGGCACAAGCAGAACCTTGGGGACAGCTCCCCGGGACATCCCGTGTGTTCATTTTACTCTCATCGCTCGGCCTTCGAATTCTTCCTCCTCGTTCTGGACATAAGGACACTGAACGTCAAGTGGCCCAAGAACACACACAAAAAAGTGGCAGCCCCCGAACGTGAACTTGTATCTGTCCGACCCGAGCCTGTGCTGTGCAGCCCGCCGGGCCACGCTGCCCGTCTCTGGTCTGGGGACACAGGGGGCCGCGTGCTGTTTACTGTCGGCTCAGGACTCGGCTCCCGGGGTCCAGGTCACAGGGGCTGGGCCAGGGAACGGTGACAGGGACCCAACCGCGCCGTAAAGCGGGGTCCGGGGCAGCCCCAGATTGGAGCCCTGCGGTGGGACAGCGAGGACGCAGAGAAGCAGGGGAGCGGGACAGAGGTGACAACACCCGGGCTCTAGTCCTGCCTCTGCCGCGTGGTCCCCGCGGGCCTCAGGTGTCCCGTGCACGACATGCAGATGCCCTGTCTACACTGGCTGAATCGGTTTCAAGCAAGATCACGCAAAGAAGCATTGTCACAGGTGATCATGCAGCGACACGACGACACAGCCGTTTCTGGCTGCGCCTTAATGCTCATACCACGATCTAGACGTCCCCAGATTAACGAAGCGGTGTGGCCCGTGGCCGCAGCCGGGCAGCAGCTCTGTGCCCGTGTCGCCCTCGTGTCACCCCCAAGCGCAGGAGCAGCGGTAGAGAAACGTGTCCCCCGCGGCTGCGACAGCCGGGACTTACGGAAACGGGGACCGGCGCTCCAGAACCCGCGTCCCCGCGGCAGATTCTCCGACCCGCGACGACACAAGTGTCGATGTCGTGTCCCTGCCCGTCCAGCTCGGGGGCCGGCTGGCCGCGCGTGGCGCTGAGCACGTGAAACGCGGCCAGCGACACTGGGGACTGGAGCTTAAGGTGCTTAAGGTGCATTTAATTTAAATCGATGTAAATTTAAAGAGCCGGGGGACACGATGGGCCCCAGTTTCCATCTGAAAAGCTTTTGTGTTCAGAGACTCTGCCCCGCCCGCCTGCAAGTGTTTTGGTTTTTCCTGAACGCAAGGAAGGAGGGAGGGGAGGGGGGAGGGAGGGAGGGAGGGGGGAGGGAAGGAGGGAGGGAGGGAGGGAGGAGGGAGGGAGGGAAGGAGGGAGGGAGGCAGGGAGGAGGGAGGAGGGAGGAGGGAAGGAGGGAGGGAGGGAGGAAGGAGGGAGGGAGGGAGGAAGGAGGGAGGGAGGGAGGGAGGGAGGAGGGAGGGAGGGAGGGAGGGGAGGAGGGAGGAGGGAAGGAGGGAGGGAGGGAGGAGGGAGGGAGGGAGGGAGGAAGGAAGGAGGGAGGGAGGGAGGGAGGGAGGGAGGGAAGGAGGGGAGGAGGGAGGAGGGAAGGAAGGCCAAATCGAAAACCTTTCTGGCATTATGTTTTATGGCGAAGCGTCCCTGGAACGCAGTCACAGCTCTGCAGCAACACGGATACTAATGAAACACGACGGTTCCGTGGACAGAAAATGACGTTTGGGGACATGCGTGTGTCCCTGGACGAACACAGTGTTTTACTCCCTTGTCGCTAGAGCCACAGCCCCGCCAGGGCCGCTCACCCACCTGCCGACCGTGGGGGTCCCCGGCCCCGCGGCGCCCGCTGTCCCGCCCAGGCACTGTCGCAGGGACAGGTAACCCCGAGACGCGGCGGGCCAGGCGGGCCACGCGGGGCCTGCGCTTGGGGACCCGGGCGTGGATGGCTGCTCTCGGGGGACGTGCTGGCTGGAAGGGCCGGGCCCGGCTGGAACAGAGCAGGCGCCGCGGCTGGGCGAGGGGACATCCCTCGAGGACCCTGTGAATGACACGAGGAAGGAGAGGTGGCTTTCTCCTACACTGGGTTGTCAGAGGAAGACAAACAAGGGGCCAGCAGTGGCCTTCCCTGCCTGTCCCCTGCCTGCGCCCTCCCCCTCCCAGGGCAGGGCCGGCCTCGGGCCATCCAGGGCGAGGGGGAGGGGGAGGAGGAGGAGGGGGGAGGAGGAGGAGGGGGAGGGGGAGGAGGGGAGGGGGAGGAGGGGGAGGAGGAGGGGGAGGGGGAGGAGGGGGAGGAGGAGGAGGGGGGAGGAGGAGGACGGGGAGGAGGGGGAGGAGGAGGGGGAGGAGGGGGAGGGGGAGGAGGGGGAGGTGCTCTCTGGCTGGCACAGCCCCTGGGGGCCCAGAGCCGCTTCCTTCCACCCTGAGCTGTGCTGCCAGCGGGTGTGGCCGCCCGTGGCCCCCTGGCCCCAGGCAAGTTCAGCCTATGGCATGAAGAGTTCCACACCCCCCTCCTCTTTGGTGGCTCCTGCCGCCATCAGCTTCAGAGCTCAGGCTGGCTTTGTCACCTGAGGCTTGCTCATTGAAGGGGCCTTCGCTGAGGCCCTGGACTGGGCCCCATGTGTGACAGATAGAAACGTGAGTGTGGCCGGGCGCGGTGGCTCCCGCCTGTCACCCCAGCACTCTGGGAGGCCGAGGCGGGAGGATCGCTCGAGGTCAGGAGTTCGAGACCAGCCTGAGCAAGAGCGAGACCCCGTCTCTACTAAAAACAGAAAGAAATTATCTGGCCAACTAAAATATATATAGAAAAAATGAGCCGGGCGTGGTGGCGCATGCCTGTAGTCCCAGCTACTCGGGAGGCTGAGGCAGGAGGATCTGTTAAAGCCAAGAGTTCCAGACCAGCCTGGGCAATATAGCAAGACCCCATCTCTACAAAAAATAAAAATTTGCCAGGCGTGGGGGCGCGTGCCTGTAGTCCCAGCGACTCGGGAGGCTGAGGCAGGAGGATCGCTGGAGCCCAGGAGGCTGAGGCTGCTGTGAGCGAGGCTGACGCCACGGCACTCTAGCCCGGGCGACAGAGCCAGACTCTGTCTCAAAAAAAAAAAAAAGAAAACCTCATTGCAAGAAGCTCAACTACCCTTCTGTGAAGGTTCTCAAAAGCCAACATAAAGCGTTGGCTCCTCCCGCCTGTCCCCTCCGCCAAGGGGACATGAAGGGACACCAGATCCTACATCAACAGCCACCAGTAGGGACCCTGAGCAAGAAACCCCACAAGCGCAGAGCCCAGGGCCACCGTGCAGGGGGGGCCTGAAACAGAGGCACCGGGACAGCCAGGGCGTGGCTAGAGGGGGCCCAGGTGTGACTGTCCCCGGGGGCAGCCACAGGGGAGGCAGGGGCTGAGGCACAGCAGTGGCGTCAGCTGGCTGAAGAGACACCACCAAACACCCCCAGCTTCAGCGCGATCGTGCATTTGCTGGTTCCCCATTGGGGCATGACAGGGCCCAGGAGTCCCCCTGACATCTGGCTGACCCCTGGCACTCTTCCCCTCTGCCTGTCACTCCGCTGTCCACCGGGAAAGCTCACCCGGAGCTGCCCTCCCGGCCAAGGGGCGCACGCGTGTCGTCCTACCTGTCCTGTCCGCCGCCTTCCGGAAGCCGAGCACGTGGCAGATGCTCCTGACCCACTCTCTCATGTCCTCCCGGGTGTCGGCCACCAGGTAGAAGATGCGCTCCCGGGTCCTGACGCCAAACACGAAACGGCCCCGCAGCTCCTTCCTGTCGAGGTCCAGGGTCACACCCGCATCCACCTGCTCGCAGGAGCCGAGGTCGATGGTCCGCAGGGCTGTCTTGGCGCCTTCGTCCTTGTAGTACTCCAGAACGTCGCGGTCCCCGCTCATCTTGCCCCTCCGCAGGACGAACCAGCGCCGCTTCCAGGCCTGAACCCCACCAGGAAGTGGGGGGGCAGGGGGAACAATTCACCAGTTAGTGCAAAGCCCTTAAGGGGTCCTCCGATGTCACCGAGCTCCCGAAGGGGAGGGGCTTGGAACTTGCACGCGGCCTAAGTCTCCCTTTCCGCTTTCCCCGGAGGGGCAGAAGCGGAGGATAAACTGAGGCATGTCACCATAGCAACAGGCATCATCTCTGCACGGTAGGCTGTGGCGTCTACACGCTTTAGCTCAGGAGGGCTGTGGTTTCTGATTCAGTCATTCAGCTGGTCGGACGCGACCTCAGATGTGTGACAGGGGTCATCTCCGCCTGCCCCGCCTGCCCCCCTACTTCTCCACACGCAGAAGAATCGAGGCCCCCTTGGAGACAGCCTTGAAGCACCGTTAATGCCAAGGATTTGTTCCTGATCACCCTGGGTCCCACAACCTTGTGACTCTCACGTTGTTTTTTTTTTTTTTGAGACAGAGTCTGGCTCTGTCACCCGGGCTAGAGTGCCGTGGCGTCAGCCTCGCTCACAGCAGCCTCAGACTCCTGGGCTCCAGCGATCCTCCTGCCTCGGCCTCCCGAGTAGCTGGGACGACAGGCATGCGCCAGCACGCCCGGCTCATTTTTTCTATATATATTTTTAGTTGTCCAGCCCATTTCTTTCTATTTTTAGCAGAGACGGGGTCTTGCTACATTGCCCAGGCTAGTCTCGAACTCCCGACCTCGAGTGATCATCCCACCTCGGCCTCCCCGAGTGCTGGGGTGACAGGCGTGAGCCCCCGCACCCGGCCCGCCTCTCATCTTTGGCCTCTGTCTTCATTTCCCTCCTCATCCACCTCTGCTTCTGTGATCCACCATTATCATCACTCCCTTGCTTCTTTCTCTGTTCCCCTCTTTTGTGTCCTCGTGAAGTCATTTTTGTTGCTGTTTGTTTTTGTTTCTGGCCACACTGATGTGTCACACGGCCTTCAGTGCACCCACCAGGCAACTTCCCATCAGCCCCCACGCTCGTCCCCATCGTCCATCTCCACACTCTGCTTCCAGGAGGACACGCTATTTAGCTGCCACTTCTAACCGAGAACATGTGGTATTTGTGTCTGATTTGTTTCAAGTAAGATAATGGCCTCCATGGCCGGGCGCGGTGGCTCACGCCTGTCACCCCAGCACTCGGGGAGGCCGAGGCGGGAGGATCGCTCGAGGTCAGGAGTTCGAGACCAGCCTGGGCAATGTAGCGAGACCCCATCTCTACTAAAAATAGAAAGAAATTAGCTGGAAAACTAAAAATATATAGAAAAAATGAGCCGGGCGTGGTGGCGCATGCCTGTCGTCCCAGCGACTCGGGAGGCCGAGGCAGGAGGATCGCTGGAGCCCGGGAGGTTGAGGCTGCTGTGAGCGAGGCTGACGCCACGGCACTCTAGCCAGGGCGACAGAGCGAGACTCTGTCTCAAAAAAAAAAAAAAAAAAGAGAGACCTGGCTTCTCAATCTAACTCAATTCAAACTCACTCGTTCCGAGATTTTGAGTATAAAGAAACTGGGTTTTGACTGCAGGGACTCGAGCTGAATTTGGGGGAAGACGGATACGTTAACAATATTGGGGCTCTCCACCCACCAACGTGGCACATTTATCAATTTATTTAGGTCTTCTTTAATTTCTCTCAGCAACGTTTGGTAGTTTT